>NW_024364270.1:14315838-14514848 GCF_014805655.1 Passer montanus
GCTCAGGCGGGACCCGCATCCCGGAGCGCCCGGCCCGCCCTGCCCTGCCCTGCCCGGCCCGGCCGCCGCTGAGGGACGCAGCCTCCCCGCGGCGCTGGAGCCGCTCGAAGGCTCCCCTGCCGCTCGGCTCCAGCGCGGGCTCCGTGCCCTCGCCTGCCTTGCGGCTCCCGGCAGCCTGCCCGGGACCCTGCGCCCGACCTGGGGGCACCCGCCCGCGGATCCAGGCGAGAAGAACGGAGGGGACCCGCGCACCGAGAGGGCAGGAAGGCATTCCTTTGCCTGCGTCTTTTCTCGGTCATGAGTTTTTTATCCAGCGGCTTTACAGCTCCGCTCGTTAGTTTGTATGTCTTGAGTACCGGCTGCCTTGACTAATGCGTGGAAATTTGCGCAGAATTTGCCAGTCTCAAAAATACAGTTTCAGTCCCTTGTGTGAGCTTCGTGTTCCTGTAGCAACAGTTCTGGGCACCGAATGTAGTGCTTTGAACACTCAGATTTTTCTTGACCAGCAATATAAGCACTACTTTTATCATTAATAAAGCATGTTGCTTCTATTTTTTAAAGCGCCCACACTTTGCTGGTGACTTAATCTGAATTGTTGTCCAAGAAGGGTCTGCTGTGGTCACAAAATTCAGTTTTCTGTATCTGTAGGATGCCACAGAGATAAAATTTGGGTATGTCCCAAGATACTAAGTGATGAGGGGAGAGCAAACCACATATTAAACAACCTTAGTTTAATTTTGTACGGGATGCAGTTTTTTCTTTTTCTTATGCCTGTCTTTGCCATCAGAAACCACTGAACAAAAAATGCATTCCCACACCACCATTCTGCCTTATTCATACTGCAGAAATTATTTCCAAAGAGGCATAATGACAAAAAAATTCTCCTGCAAAATTTTATGCTTGCCTTGTTAGTAGATGATGTTACTGAGGATAAAGGTACTTCAAAAATTGCAATGGAGCAGAACTGACTTCCTCTTTCTGTTGGCTAAATGCAGGTATTTTTCCTTTTAGTCTAAAAATAATACTTTTTTTCAGGTGCTGCACTTGAGTTTAAAACATTTAATCACATTAATTTTTTTTATTGTTATTATCAACAGACTTTTAAAGGAGGTGGAAACTTTTGCTTACTTGCAAAAAAATCCATCAGTTGGGTTCAACAAAATGTGATATTTCTGTCAAAATCTGTTTGGCTATGCTCTGTCATGTTTCCTTTTCCTTCATTTGCAAAGTGCTGCAGAGTGGAAGAATGCTAATGCAAAATGCAGAGTGCTTCCAGGATTAGAAAATAGCTAATGCATAGGGATTGCACAGCTAAAGCAGTTCGGGCTTTTCTGCACTGAGTTACAGAAAGGCTTGTGCCTCAAGAGCCCTCCCCTGAGTGAAGTCTCCCCTGTTTGCCCTCTTTAGGTGGATAAGATAGTGGAGCAGCTGCAGCAGTTTGTTCAGAGCTACGATCTGGCCGCCCTGCGGGATTACTGGAGCTATCTGGAGCGACGCCTCTTCAGCCGTTTGGAGGACGTGTACCGGCCCACGGTGAACAAGCTGAAAACCAGCTTGTTCCGATACTACCTGGTCCATGCTATTCAGGTACTGCTTTATAAAGGTCCTGCTCTCTGAAACCAAAGCAGTAAACTGCCTTTGTCAGCCTCTGCCAGGCCTGCTGGATTAGGAGCAAGCAGTTCGTGTGTCATGGTCAGGAGTGTGTGGTGTGGAGTTTGATGCAGGCTCACATGACAAGCTTGTGTGCAGGGTAGGGAAACTGGGGCAGTAGGGAAACATGGTTTGCTGGGTGCAAGGCATTCACACTCACATAAAGACAGGTTTCTCTCAGAAAGATAACAGTACTGCTAGCTCAGTCCTGCTCAGTTAACTTAGATACAGTTTGGCAGAGAACACAAGGTTCACACTGGAACAAGGAAATGTGGAAGAGAAAGTGAATGTCTTTTTGCTTGCTTTGAATAGAACAGAAAATAATGAGATTAAAATGCAATAGAGATTTTTTCTGTTCAAACTCTGGAAAATCAATGGAGTATATTCTCCCCTTGATTCTTCTTGGTTCCATTCCATGACTGAAGATCCAGGTATTAGGAGAGGAGTCAAAATCTAATACATCTTTCTAGAAGTGTGCTTTTTCATGGTTTGTTTTGCCATGTGCTTACCCTGAGGTGTGACAGTCCTGTCTGAATAATGTGTCAGTTGAAACCTTTTCAAGCTGCTGTAGATTTAAATAATTTGAATTATCCTTTGGTCCTGTATATGAGTGCTCGTGTCAGTGCACTCTGCACTGGTTTAACTGAAACCAGTGTGTTTGGTTTGATTGGTCTCAGCCTTTAAACAGGATTCTGGTGACTAGAAGGAAGGCTGGATTAAGCGCATTTGTGAGCTTCTCCTACTGTATTTGGGATTCTTTTGTTTCCTGGTGAATCTGTAACTAATCACTTGTTGTTTCAGGGTGGTGAAAATAGTTGTGTTCATAACGAAAAGCAAATGTTCCTCGACCTGATCTGATGGCATTTACAGAAGTGTGAGCCCTGTTCTTCTTGCTGTGTTTCAGAATGGCCGCAATGACAAGGCGCAGGAGTTTTTCCTCAAGCAGGCCTCCGAGCTCCAGAACCAGGCAGAGTGGAAGGATTGGTTTGTCCTGCCCTTCCTCCCTGCTCCAGACTCCAACCCCACCTTTGCTACCTATTTCTCACGCCAGTGGGCAGATACATTTATCGTGTCGCTGCACAACTTCCTGAGCGTCTTATTTCAGTGCATGCATATCCTTCTTTGCAGCTTTGCAATCTCCCTTGCCCTGGTGTTATACTTCCAACAGTTATGCCAAGGATATAATACTGTGGAACTTCCTGCTTTCACGTGATTTTTTACAGCCAAGACTTAATAGAAAGTTGGTGTTTACCAGAGGATGTTATTGCTAGTAATAATAGTTACTGCTCAATTATCTGATATGTTGTATTCCCTGAGCAAAACAATTGTGGTTGTTGCTGTTGCTGAATCATCCATGTGCACATCTTGTTCTGAAATGGTTTTACTCTTTGCTTGACATAGTACAAAACAGTCATAAAACCTTGGGTCATAATCCATAACTGTACTGGCATCTTCTGTTAGATCCTTCTTTGGGTACATTATGTTCACAACATTGCCTAGTGACAGCTCATTATAATAGAGCAGGAATATTGATTTTTGGCAGGAATAAGTTTTTAGCGCCATGCTACAGAGTTCTGTCTTGTTTGGTGATGATGCTGCAGCTGGAATACAGCTCATCTTGAACTGTTTCTTCAGTGTACAGTAAAGCAGTAATAGAACCTGTCTTGGCCTCCACTTCTGACTCTAAAAAGAAATAATCTAAAAATCCTTGCAAAGTCCACATGAAAAAGTTTGTGCAACAGCAAAGTGAAAACTTGACTTAAGTAGTTAAGCTGCTGTTAATCTTCTGGTCGTGCATGTACTTTTTGCTAGTTTTATGGACTGGGCAGCTTTGTTTTTACTGAGAAATGGCCAGTACAGAGTGCTGGCTTTTAGAATTAATCCAGGTGCACACAAGTTATTGCCTTGATTTTCTTTAACATTGCTTACCAGTTCCAGTCATACTGAACTTCGAAGCTGAATGTCTCAGGACCAGTCTCATACAAGAAGAAAATGAATCGTTGCGGCACAAGGTCAGAACTGAGATCACTCTTTAGCTGCTGACTGTGTGATGTGAGTTTTGTAAAGTTGATTCCATCCATTTGAGAATTTTGTAACTGTTCTGTTTGGTGCAGTTATTCTAAGGCAAATTCTTTAAGAATTTTGATTTATCTTTCAATTTTTTCCAGCAAAGTTAGGGTTGTGATCATATTGTGAAATGTATGTTTAGGATATTCCTGTCCCTCTGCTGAAGGTGATTGTCTGCCCTCCCTGTGCTGTCTGACAGGTGACTGAATACTATATAAACTCATTTTCCTTTACACTTCAAAGTCAAAACAAGGTGAAACTTGGTAGCAGGTTAGGGATGTATGTTGTAGAGTTATAGAATGGGTTGGAAAGGAAGTATGGCTGATTTTGTGAATAGTATTCAGGCACTTCCAGATTTTAGCTAACAGAGAAATAGAAGCAATAGAAATGGGTAGTAAATTCTGGCAGAGACAGAAACTGTTACTTCTGAAATGGCCCCTTCACCATGTTTGATATATACTAAATTGTATATAGTATATATATATATATATATATATATCTCAAAGTATATAAATATAGTGTATATATATATATATATACACACAAACTATATATATATACTTTGATATATATATACTATATACAATTTAGACCAACTAGTGGAAATGTTGTGAATGTCTGTTTCCCAACTCTAGATCTTACAGTAAACCATAAGAAGGGTGTGTTAGCTCAGACAAAATGTTGCCCAGCTCCATGTCTTGTGTTTGACAGTGTTATCAGCAGATACTTGGGGAAAGGGTGTAACATGGGTTAGTCATTTCCACGTATAACTTCTGTTAGAGAATTTTGTGAAATGTGCAGTTTAAGATTTAAACTATAGGTCACTTATAGTTTAAGATATAAATGATAAATCACATGTGGATGATCACATACAAGTAGGAAGGTTTATTCATGTAAGCAGAACTTTAATTTCACTTCCTCAAACATAACAAGAAAAGCCCTTTTTGTATAAATACTTCAGTAAAGTTTGTGCTTTAAGTCCTGTGTTACAAAATGTTGTATGTTGTGTTTCCTGTTTGTACTGTTTTAATAGCTGTTCAGCACTGTCCTAGAAATAGAAGTAAAATAAAACTGATTTCAAAAAGGAGGCAGTTTTTCAGGAAAAAGCCCAAGATTTGTCACTATGTACTGTATGGAGTTAGAAGGTCAGTCAAACATTGACAGGAGGGTTCTGCAAAGATGATTGGTGAATAGGGACAGAGGATGAGGTATGTTTTGCAATAGAGCGCTTTTATTTCCTCGAATTTTGTATTCTTTACGTTTAGTCAGAATAAACCTATGGTTTGTGTTTTGCATGTTGGCTGATACCATTTGCAGTCTGGATAAAAGTTTTCTGGCAAATCAACAGCAGTAAAACTAGACTTTCCCTTTTAGTCAACTCCTCAGGTCAGAGGGGGAGCCAGCTACCTCTAGAATGCAGGTTTTAAAAAAGGATGCCAATAAATAGTGAATTTGATGCTAGCTGAAATTAAGTAGTGATTCTGATCTATTCTGCTGAAACAATGCAAATACATAAATAGTGAGCTAGATTTCTAAAGCTCACTTTTCTTCCTGTATTTTCTTTCCTTAAATATTGTGTTAAAAAGAAAAATAAATGTAGCTGAAAAACAAATGTACAGAAACAGAAAAGCCTGAGGAACTCTTTGTGTAAGAGTCATAAACCACATCTATTCCAGAAAGCTGCATCCTGAGGTTCCTCTCTACTAAAGAGAAAAAGAGATGGATTTCTTTCTCCATAATGTGGAGATAAATCTCACTGTCATGCTTGGGAAGGAGTTGCACAAGGTATGGAGCTGGATTTCAGGGTGACCTGGTTTCACTGACCTTGGTGCACCCTGCCAGCTGAGAAACCCTTGGCTGTGGGAAGAAGATAACCTTGTAGGCTCTGTGCCTGCATGGAGAGGGGCTGGTTAGCTCTGCCCTGCCCAGCTCTTATTTCCCAGAACCACTAACGTCCCACAGCCAGCCAGCCCCAGGAGAGGAATGAAGGGCTTTAAGTAGGCTCCAGTTTCATGTGTCTAAAGTACTGATTGTTTTGACTAATTGGACTAATGTGGTGCTCAGCCAGTCAGAGCAACTTTTTTCCTTCCCCACCCTTCTAGGGCTGTTGAAATAAAAGGAGTAAACAACTTCAATGAGTGGGAAGGAGGTGAATCCCAGTGACCCTGTGTTTACTTGGCTCTTCTCTCCTAGCTGTTTGCTCTGCAGGCTGAATCCTCCCGCATGAAGAAAGAGGAACTGGAGGTGGAACAAACAGTAATGCATCACAAGCTGCCTGCATATGTGGCCAACATGGATCGACTGGGGGACTCTGAGCTGTGAGTGCCTGCAGGAGAAGAGCTGGGGACAGGCTCTGCTGCTTTTGTTGGGTCAGGGAGGTTCCTGGAGGGTCATTTCCATGTCCCCTGCCCTGGGATTCAGTGCAGAAAGACATCCAGGCAGACACTATGGCAACCTAAGTAGGTTTAATGGAATTCATGACAGGTGTCTCTCCCATCTTTTGGGAGGTTCTTGCAAACCAGTGAGAGTCCAAGCACACATGGAAGTGATTCTGCTCTGCTGTCATTATTGCACCAAGGTGTTCTGGGCATCTAGGGCACTGGCAGCAGTACCTGCAGTATTGCTCAAATGAAGTGGATTGGCTCTTGATTCCAATTTACTTGAGTGCCTGCAGTGCCATAGGTGAATGCCCTGTGTTGTTTTGTAGATACTGTTACTGTATGACCCAAAGGGATTCTTGTTACACACAGATGTTTTCTTGCTTTTGCAAAGTCAAGGGAAAAGGAGCTTCTCTTCTGTGAGGCTCAGATTTCCCCATGAACTTGCTGCAGTTAAAAGTGCATTTTATGGCTACATCTACTTTGTGCCTATCTCTGGAAATTAGGCAACATACACAGTGATACAGCTTCTTTAACTGTTATTTTTTTGCCCCAGTACAGGACAGGAATAGGATTGATTAAACTATCCTGTTGCCAGTGACAGATAGAAGTTGTAGCAGGTACTACACACAGAATGTTTTAATCTAAAATTTGTCTGATTAAATAGACTAAGTGTTTATTGGACCATCTTGGTACAGCTCTGCAGTCTTTGCACAGTACAGGCTACAGAGCTTAGTGATATGTTTTTTTTTAACTCTGTGGAAAGCCCTGATGCTGTCTGCATGTATGGAGGAGTGTGACACGAGGGATGGGGTAATTTATTCCTGTATTTATTTTTGTCCATTTGAATGAAAAAAACTTGCCTAAGAAGTGGCATTTCTTGCATTTGCAGCTTATCTCAGTCTGGGGACCAGTTCAGTTGCTTATTTTTGTGTCTCTGCTTAACCCAAAGCCCAGCTTTGGTAGAATAGTTCCATCCTTGCAGAGTGGATAGAGACAGTGAAGATTATTGTATTCCCCTTGCCCTTGCTGCCACTCTGCTCTCAGAGGAAGCTGTAGCAGAGTGAGGTCAGACAGTTATGTTCTGGGAAGCAGCTGCTGCTCTTGGCATTGTGGACTGAGAAGGGAGGTGTTTATAATCATAGAAATGGTCTGTAGCTCTCTTATTTCCTTTGGGTCTGGATTTTGAGATATTGAAGGCTTGTGCCATAAAATTGTTGAACATAACCTGCTGTTTATCAAAGGGTGTTCAGTGAAATATTGGATGCTGAATGTCTCTCAAAGTAGGTCTGTTTTATGCTTTGAATTGGGAATCCCATCTGAATAAGTTCTACAGCAATCTGAATTCCCCTGCCTTTCCCTTAGGGTCTTTCTAAACAAACCAGTTGGAGTGGAAGGAGTTTTAGGTGGCTCTAAAGGGGATTCAGCAACAGTTTGAGCTCACTGTCTCAGTGACATCTCTGAGAAGTGAGCTTTTGGTTACAGTAACTGTAATGACCTGCTCCAGGCACTAAGAGGATATTTTCAAATAGGGTTTTACTGCATAGTGGTGCACTGGCTTGGAAATGAACATCTGTCTTCCAGTGGTTCAAACAGCTGCCACTTCTCTCAACTGGGTGGTCTTTGGGCAGGTTGCCTTGCTGCACTTTCATACTCTTATTTGGTGGTGTTTTGTTTTTTCATTAGTGATATGACCTGCAATCAGAGAAGTACAGCACATTCTCTTCAGTCCCGGGGAGGCTTTCTGTCCTCCTTTCTCTCCCAAAGTAAAAAGGGCCCTTCCAGACCAGCACATTCAAGTGGGGCTTCTCCAGTGCAGACTAGCAGTATGCTGCTAGGGAAGAAAGAGCCAACAAATCACCAGGTAATTCTCAGCTGAAAGTCGCTCAGTCTCCAAGGAGTTAACTTGCACCATGGCACTGCTCCAAGCTTCTGCTTCCACCTGAAAAATTAAATGTCCTTTCCTGCCTTGCAAATGTATGCTGGGCCTGAATGCAGCACAAGAACAGCTATTGTTATCTGCGAGCTTTTGGAGCCCTTGCAGGTGCTTGGTTGCTTTGCTGCTTCTTTTGCTCTTTGTTCTGCAGCCTAGTGGAAGCATAACTTTGCCCAGACACTTCTCTGCTTTCCAGAGTGCCAAAGGAAAAGAAGGAACAGTGACCTCTAAGGATGGGAAGAGCCACTTCAGTGGTTTAGTGGCAGGCGAGTCCAGCTCCCTGCAGCAGCGGCAGAAGCGCTTGCAAGAGCACGGGAAAGAAAGGAAGGAACTGTTGTCAAAAGGGACCTTCCAGGTACTGCTCAGCACTGCAGGGCTGGGAAGCAGGAGGCTTGTATTTTTGTAAAACTATGGGGTAAAACAAGTGCAAGTGTTTCCTTTAAGCTTCGGAATTGCTAGCCAGAAATAACTGTATCAAAGGTTCGTGTCTGTGGTTAATCAACTCCTTCTTCACTTGGTTTATTTCTGTGTCCCTGGAAGTTAATCAGTATTGGCATTTCAGGTGGAAGAAGAATTGTCTTTTGTCTCCATGTTTTTCAACAGCCTGGTCCTGAAGCTTCATTGAGGTTTCATTCACTTTTAATGATTGTGTTTAAATACCTTGTTAAAATCCCCATTTCTCAGTGGTAATGAGCTTGGCTCACTCATCCAGCCAAAGTGAATTCTCTTCCTGTAGGTTCTTATGCTGATTTTTACAGGCTCTATGTGGGACAATGAAAACTAATATAAAATTTTCCTGGATAGGAATGGAACTTGCTTTCCTAGCAACGTTTGCTTTTTGGAGTTTTTGTACTTTATTGTTGCTGTTTTACCTGGGGGTGTGCCCTTTTTAAAATCTAATGAAATAATAAAACTGTGTCCTAGATTTTAACTGCTGAAGGTCAGCACACTACTTCTGTTCACCTGTGTGTTGTCTGGCTTTCAGCAGCCATGTTGTCAAAAAATACAGAGCAGAGGCAGCATCTCAGTGTTGTTATTTTGTCTGTATTAGACATTCTGCCTTGTGGAGAGGCAGTGCTGAGGGACTGTTGCCTGTTGGCCAATGTGTGGCTGTTCTGTGTGTGGGAGTGCTGGTTAAAGAGAGGCTACTCTATCACTCAGCATTCAAGGCCTTGAGAGAACTTTTTTATTCATGGTTCATCTAAAACACTTTCAGATTGGTTGGAAAATGCAAAGTCTGATTTCCCAGTAAGTTTCCTTTCACTTTCCTCTTTCTAGAATGTTCTGTGTTAAGGCAGTGATTTTTGGGCTGTGTAAAGATTGGTCCTTGTGCTCTTGGGGAAGCTTGATGCTCTTTAACTTGTCCTCAAAGCATGTGAGCAAAAAGGAAACTGAAAGTGGCACTGTTTTCTTTCACATGAGTGTCATTCCCTGTAACTAGCAGAATAATTATTGGATTTATTTCTCAGTCTTTTCCAGCTCTGTGATTTCAGATGATTTGATTATGCAGTGCTTGATCGATTGGTCCTGATGAGAAGCTATTGTAAATTAGGCAAGCATGTGTTACAAAACAGGAATTCATAACCATCAATACCAAAACCGTTTTGGGGACACACCTTTCAGAAGATGCTTTATCAAAAGAATGCTAGAAGATGGTTTTCCACCTTATGTGCTGTATCTGCTTCTTGTTCAACTTCTGGTGGCAAGGGAAGACTAAGCTGTTTCCAAATATTTCTGCAGTGCAGATCTTATCCAGATACGGTCACTTCCTAAAACTCCCTTTATTCTGTCTGCCCTGTCAAATTGGGTTTTAAGCTTTTGGACTCATGTGTCAGCTCTACTGTTGTCATCAGTCAGTTGGCTGCAGTGGTAGCTCCAGTGTGCACAATCTAAATCTCTGGCAGATGAGAATAAGCCATCTACTGGGGCTTGAGAGCCAAGTTTTTGTACAGGTTCCTTGAAATATGTTGGTTTCCTTGTGAATCTGTGCTCTAATGGCATGTAAATGGGCCTCTGATTTTGGCTGAGGTATGCCAGAAATGTTGCAGTTATTTTAATGCTTACAGGAAAGTGTGTAGCTGGGCGCATGGAGGGGGATATAAGGGACTCAGCAACTAAGCAGGTCATACTAAATAGTGCAGTTGTGCAACACATGGTCCTTGTACTCAGAAAGATCCCTGGCAGAAGGAGTGCTGGGCTGACAGTGCTTCGGTTTTGTTGCAGCTTCTTTTTTTTTCCTCCCAGCAGGCTGGGCTAGCTGAGGAACTTGATATGGAGCTGTTTCCTTGTATTTCACACATAATTTCTTCCTTCAGGGCCAAAGTGCTGAGAAGAAAACAGATACTAACATAGCTGAGGCAGAACCATGCTCAGAGCTGCATGCTGAGCAAACAGAGACTTCAACCAAAATGCCTGGCAGCAGTGCAGAGGCCGTGGGGGTTCGGCAGGAGCAGCCTTTCATTGTCCTGAGCCAGGAGGAGTATGGGGAGCACCATTCATCCATCATGTACTGCAGGTAATGCACTGGCAGAGGGGGGCTGTCTTGTAGAAGCCTCTGCAGAAGGATCAGCTGTGTCTGCCCTCTTTCTCCCAGCCTCTGTTCTGTCCAGCACGTTGGACATGTACTCTCAGTTTTTGGGCTGTCAAGTTGGCGTCACTGAAAATAGCATGTAGCTTGTGCTACGTGTGAGAAAGGACAGGGATTTTTGGACAGAGATATATGTAATTGGGCAGTGCTAGCCAGGAATAAAGTCTTTTGGAAAGCAGGTATTGTTTAAGGGCATTATGCTTTATGTCTGGAGTTTAGTGCGCTTTGTTGTGCCAGTTACTGTGAAGTGAGCAGGAAGTAGTGAAAACAAGTTCTAATTCCTGCAGAAGGAGCTGGTGTGTGGGCAGGAAAGGAAGGATTAATAGGTTGCATCAAAGAATTTGAGGGAGAAGAATATCCCATCAGTTTCATTCTACTCACAGGGTTGATTGTTCTGGACGGAGGGTGGCCAGCTTGGATGTGGATGGGGTCATCAAAGTCTGGTCTTTTAACCCCATAATGCAAACGAAAGCTTCGTCCATTTCCAAATCTCCGTTGCTGTCCCTGGAATGGGCCACCAAGCGTGATCGGCTGGTGAGTAGTCTCCGTGTGGAAATGCAGCAGATGATTTGGGGCTCTGTTGTTACGTGTTGTATGTTCACTTCTAGACAGCTGCACTGTGGATAAAATCGGGGCAGCAGTTAGTTTCCACTTTTAGTGGGACACAGGGAGGCAAAGCCTCTAGGGTCTAAAAAGAACTGGAGTGGGGAGTGTACACTTTGTATTGAGCAAGGAGTTCACCACTGCTTGCCCTGAAATGGAAATTCTGAAGTGCAGTGTGGGTACAGCTGCAGGATAGAAGTAGTGCCTTGGAGAGAATTGCCTGTCTTCACACAGATAACACAGCAACTTGTAAGGACAGGCAGAGGCAACCAAGTCCGACAGCCTGTGGGAGGCCTGCAGCAGAGAGCTGTGGACCTTCATTCATACTCTGAGCCAGCAACAGAGAAGGGGAAACAGAGTTGTGGGGGTGGCATTTTACTTGTGTGTAAAAAGGTGTGAAAAAAGCTTCATGTCCACTTCTAGACTGGTGTCTTAAGAGCTGAGGGTTTGTGTGTACCTAAGGAGCTTGGAGCTTGTTTAAATAACATGGCAATTTAAATGTTTCCTATATCCCTTTTTCTCTAGTTCTGTTAATAGAGAGGAGCTTTAAATGATACAAATTCCTCTGAGTCCTTGAACTGTTGCTAGTGTTTCATGCCCTCTCTTGGCAGATACAGGGCTGTATGAGAAGGCTGGCCTGCAAATGAGGCAGTATTTTTTTGCGTTTTGGCACTGACTATGTGTGGCTTGCTAAGCCCAAAATGTCACCTGTGAAGAGCTGATGCTACAGCTTGTCTCTTCTTTGACTTTTAGAAAGCAAATTGTCAATGCAGTTACTGCTCTTTGTTGTGATGATGTTTCTTCTGCTTTGTGGAATTAATTTCCTTCTTGCTAATGGAAAGATTCTTCATTCTGAAATATGTGTAGGATTCACCAGCAAATTAGGCGCTGAAGTGACAAAGATCTGGCTTGCTCAATTTTCTTTTATAATGCATCTCTCCATGACTTTAATTGAAATTGTAACACCACTGACAAAGCATGTGTGAGCTCTTCTGGATGATTTCATCCTCCCATGGGTGAAAAGAGTTGGCTTCTGCTTGATTTTCTCTTTAGCACGCAGTTAATGATCTTAAGGTTCTCTTTCCTTGGACCCCTAGATATTGAGACTCCATACATGTTTTGCACCCCTTAGGGCTGAGCCATGATCTAGAAATTGGTGTTTATGCCACCCTGGTGCCTATTAGATCTTTTTCCCAGTGGGAAGCAGGGTTTTTACTCTGACTTCTGTGGCCTTGGGGTAGTCCTACTCAGTGTGATTGCACAGGAAGACGGGATGTACCATAATGGAATAATAGAAATATTGCTGTCTGAATAAGTAAATAGAAAAAAAATTACTAAGTCTTGTTGGCCTGCATCATTGTACTCCTCACTCACACTCTTTCCATCTACTTCCTTGCTGGTTTCAAGCTATTGCTTGGCAGTGGGGTCGGGACAGTTCGTCTGTATGACACAGAAGCAAAGAAGAATCTCTGTGAAATCAGCATTGATGAGGATATGCCCAGGTAATTCTGGAATACTGATTATTTATTTATATAAATATTAAAAAATGGTGTTTGTTTTAATAGTAAACATCTTAATGTTCCTGCTGCTTTTCTGCAACTGCAGGACTATCCTTCCTTTCCCCTCTGTCACATTCAGGACTATCCAGCCTTCATCTAGAGGGCAGTCCCTGCCTGAGCAGTGTAAAACTGTTGAGGTAAATAGGAGACACTCAAAAACTAAGCACATGAATCTGCCCTCCTTTACAGTGCACCCTGTCTTGCAGACTCTTAATGGGAGAGCTTGTAGGTGAGTGTTTTGCTTGAGGCAGCTGCAGGAGAGAGGTGATTCAGACCATGTGCCTGTGTTTCAGGATCCTCTCGCTTGCCTGCAGCCCAAGTGGTGCCTCCTTCGTGTGCTCTGCAGCAGCCCAGAGCCCCATCTCCCACATTGACTTCTCAGTAATCAACTCTGGGGGCAAAAGCATGAACCAAGTTCCTGGGAAGCTGCTGCTGTGGGACACTAAGACAATGAAACAGCAGGTACTTGCTGGGTTTCTTTCCTTTCTCAGTCTGCTTGCTGAGAATGAGTGTCTTCTGTTTCAATGTGTAGGAGCCCTCTGTCTAAATTATGCTGACTTTCTTTTCAACACCCTTCTTTTTCCTCCTTCTTCCTTTCCCCTCTGTCACATTCAGGATAAAAATAAATAATGTAAGTAGCTGCTGGATTGGGTGAATTTTTTTTTTATTGGTGTGTTGGGATTTTTCTGAGGAATTCTTCAGAATAGTCCATGGCCTTGTTTCTATCCTGGCTGCACAGTTTGTGACTGGAAATATCCCAAGTGGATTGAATGATGCTTTGCTGAGGCTTTCTCCAGTTGAGCTGTACTGAAAGGTTTTCGTTGCTGCTGTTTCCCTTGCCTTCCCTGTTTTTGAGTGAAGTGCTGTCCCTGACATGTAGGAGAAAGCAACATACTCAAGCTAATGCCTGCCAGAAGCTGGTTTTGCAACCTTGAGGCCATGGCCAAGAAAGCTGTGGCTTGGCTGAGGTGAATTGCTGGTTTAGAGTCACAGTAAAATGCCGCTGCCAGACTTTGAAGTCTGTAGTCATTAGAGGTGTAGGGCTCCAAACCAGAGTTCTTGTTACTAAATACCATCTTTCTTTCTTCCTCTGGAGTTCAACACCCCCAGCTCCATTTCTCAGCATTAATGCAGATTTTCCCTTCCAGCTGCAGTTCTCCCTGGAGCCTGAGCCCATTGCTATTAACTGCACAGCCTTCAACCACAATGGCAACCTTCTGGTCACCGGGGCTGCAGATGGGATTGTTCGTCTCTTTGGTACAGTGCACAGGGACTGGGGGTATTGGTGATAGCCAGCTGTGAGGCCAGCTGGCCAAGACTGGCATCTGGGCTTGTATCACAAATAGTGTGGCCACAGGATGAGGGAAGGGATTGTCCCCCTGCTCCTGGCACTGTGGAGGTTGCGCCTCAAACAGCATGTTGGGTTTTGGGCCCCTCACTTCATGAAAGACATTGTGGGGCTGGAGCGTGTCCAAAGAACAAAACCAAAGCTGGTAAAGGGTCTGGAGCACATGAGGAGTTGGCTGCAGGAGCTGGGGTTCTTTAGCTTAGGGAATCAGAGACTGAGGGGACACCTTACTGCTTTCTGCAAGTACCTGCGAGGAGATTGCAGCCAGGTGTTGATCAGTCTCTTCTCCCAGGTAACAAGGGATCAGACAGGAGGAAACAGTCTCAAGCAGCATCAAGGGAGGGTTATATTGGATATTAGGAAAACTTCTGTCACAAAAGGGGTTGTCAAACACTGGCGCAGGCTGCCCAGGAAAGTGCTGGAGTCACCATCCCTGGAAATATTTAAAAGATGGCACAGATGTGGCACTTAGAGTATAGTTTAGTGGTGCAGTTGGCAGTGTTGAAGTAACAGTTGGGCTTGATTATTTTGGAGGTCTTTTCTAACTTAAATGTTGCTGTGAAAATGAGTAGTGAGGTGGTCCCTAGTCCTCAGCTGGCTGCCCATGGCAGGGAGGATATGCTTGGAGACCAGGGTGAAAGCTGTTGTCTCCACAGGAGCTCTCAGGAGTGAATTGACATAGACTTTTTCTGGAGGACATTGGCTGGAGACCCTGGTAGTGCTGCTGGATTTGTTGTTTCTCTCCTGCTAAGAGGAGAGTGAATTTGCTCTTAAGCCATGTGGTCTTGTGCTGTGCCAGATAGCAGTACCAGCAGAGGCTGGGTTGTGAGGAAAGCAATTAATGTGAGACCTTCCATTTAAATGCAAGGGCTTCACATCAGTCCTCCTTTGGGGACCAATTTGTGTTTCTCAGGTTTTTGTTCTCTTCAGCCTGTCCTTGCAATAAAGGCAGTTCAGGCCTCCTACCTGTGAATGGGGAATCTGCTTCTGGTACAGGTGGAGGCTGCAGTCCCAGGTGTTTGGGAGGACAGAGCTGTCAGCACCTGGGAGAATGGTAGGATAACAAGGGGAGGAGGAGGGCCAGTGGTGCTTGGATGCAGAATGCCTGCAGCTGACAGCGTGTGAGCAGCCCCGTGAAGTCCAGTAGTTATAGACAATGATTTTTGTGTCCAAAGTGACAGCAGGAGTATAAGCACAGGGAGCTGGGACTGGATTGGGCTCCCCCAGGCTGGTTTGGAGGGCTGGCACAGAGACCTCAGGAACATAAAATGCCTCCCTCTCTTCACCTCAGCTCTTTGTGAGTACAAGGAGTGTTCAGTACTGGTTCTCCCCTCAGATATGCAGCAGCACGAGTGCGCCATGAGCTGGAAGGCACATGATGGGGAAGTCTACTCCGTGGAGTTCAGCTATGATGAGAACACAGTCTACAGCATAGGCGAGGATGGCAAGGTAGGCTATGGATCACCTCCTGCTGCTCAGTGAGGTCACTTCTGGAGTCTTCTCTATATGGTGGGGACAATTGAAATACGCTCAGATGCTGGATGAAACATGGGCTGCTAACTGCAGTCTTAGGTGTGCAGTACCACCCTGATCCATGCAATCTGCAGAGAGAGTGGCTGAAAAATAGATTAATAGTTGGAGCTGTCTTTGACTTTGTGTGTAAATCCTGCTGTTGGTGACATCCCTTTTCTAGATAGTCTATGTGAGGATGACCTTTCTCTGACCCTGAGATGACAACATTTGAGATCTAGGATTCACAGGGAAGCATATCCTTGACCATTTTGCATAAATCTCATCAGCAGCTCCCTTTATAATTGTTACTGTAATTGTTATTATTGCTTATAATAAACACCTCCATTTCTGCAGTTCTTCAGTCTTTAGCAGTAGGGGTGTGGTTCAGGGAGGGACCTTGGCTGAGGAGTTAAGCCAGTTCTCACCAGAGTACTGCATGTGGTGTGGAAGGACACATAGGCAGTAGTGCTTGAGGAAGGCAGGTCATATCTTTGCCTGGATAGACAGAGCTCTTACAGCCTTTGCATCCTGGGCTTTATTAATATAGCCACTTAGGTATAGATGTCAAAATGCCATCTTCTGTTTGTGAGGAATACCCACTATTTTGCTTAAAAGCAAAAAAAAGGCAACTCTATTTGCATCCCAGTTAATTTCATTATAAGCTTTTGTCATCTCTTTTTCTCATTCTAGTTTATTCAGTGGAATATCCATAAAAGTGGCTTGAAGGTGTCTGAGTATGACCTTCCCAGGGAAGCTACAGGTCCTTTTATTCTGTCTGGGTACAGTGGCTACAAGCAAGTCCAGTTCCCACGAGGACGGCTTTTTGCTTTTGACTCTGAGGGCAATTACATGTTGACATGTTCTTCTACTGGGGGAGTAATTTTTAAGGTAAGTCTGAGAAGTGATGGGAAGTACTCTTAACTATCCGTACAAACTTATGCTAATTACAAGGGTGCAAGAGCAGCCACTGGAAGTTCTCAAGCAGCACATACCCATCCTGGCTCTGCCAAAGCTGCTGCTCAGTTTCACACAGTGTGCATTTTAACTTAGCAGTGTGTGGTGAGTGTACAGCAAGTGTTTGGGTCCTACAGCTGGAGTATTTGGGCTCTTTCTTAAAGCCTAGCTTTTGGTGTCCAAGTGACTAGGACAAAGTTTTAACTACTTGTTTAATATATGGATGCATGTCAGTTCAGTGCAAAATGTACGATTGTTGACTGGTGCCCATGTTCAGTCTGCCTTCTGTGCCTGCTGATTCTGTTAGAGCCAGCCTGATCCTCTTCCCTTACCGTGCACTGAAATTAAAGGGTAAGGCTGAATGGTTCTGAGTGCCCAAATTTCTATGCTTCAGTAACAACTGTTGCTGATAACATGCCCGTGCTCTTGCAAGGCAGATTAGATGGAATTTTTACTTTGCATCTGGGGCACTCAGAGCACTTGAACTAACATGAGCTATAGCTTAGGCTTATGTGCTTCTCATCAGTGTACGCTCTTAGCCTGCCTTGTTCAATTACTGCAGTTCAGTTGATGTCAAAAGTTGAGCTGCTTGAGAGCACATGTTTCTGTAGTGAGACTGGAAGCTTCCTTTCCTGTGTGTGCTACACACATCTCAGTATCTCTTTCTGCATGCTCATAGAGATACGGAGTCTTTATCAGGCTTTGGCTTTTCTTGTTGGGTGCATTGCCCCCACTGCAGAAATGTACCTCCTTAAAATCTTATGCTTTCCTTCTTTTTAGTTAAATGGTGAGGAAAAGGTTCTGGAGAGCTGCCTTTCCCTGGGAGGACACCGAGCTCCTGTTGTCACAGTGGATTGGAGCACAGCCATGGACTGCGGGACCTGCCTCACTGCTTCTATGGATGGCAAAATTAAATTAACAACCTTACTGGCTCAAAAGTCTTAACCTGGACAGTACTGAAGGGGGAAAGAGCAATAGAGCTGACAAAACCAGTGTTAACTCACAGGAACAAACTGCATGGGAGAGAAGGCAAAGCAAAGTCCCTCTTCTCATTGTAGCTTTTGCCTCTTGATAAATAGGTTTGCCAAATCCCTGTGCAACAGAATGCCAGTATGGGACTGGATCAGTGGCAGCACTGAAAAATAAGTCTCCACTAATCCATTGTGGCAGTTGGACTTCCCTCTGTTAGGGAGTCTTGAGTAGCATGTGGCTAAAAGGCTGTGGTCACGTCAGGGTTCTGCAGAAGAAGGTGAGGCTGGAGGAAGCAAGCATGAGGCAGCACAGTGCATGATAGTAGGATGACTCAAACTGAAAAGGCTGATGAGAAACCAGAGTATTCTTTGAGTATAACATTTGTTGTTACGATTTTGTTAGTTTGTTTTTATTTGTGGGGTTTTTTTTCTGTAAAAAGAAAATATTCTCTTGCATTTGAACTCTATGCTTTGTTTAGCAGTTGCTGCAAAACATGGAGGGTGGTGAGGGCAGTGATGTACCAAGTCTCCTGCATGCAGAAAAGCTCTTGTGTTTTCACCAGGTGCTTCCAGCATCTGCACACCATGGTGAACACCATCCAGGAACAAAAACAACTGTGTTTGCTTGGATGTATTGTGTTACCTTGCCACAGGTAACTGCTACCAACCAGAGCAGAAATCCTGAGTCAGACTTTGGAGTTGGAGTTCAGAAGCTACATAATGCCTAGCAGGTACCTGATGGTGGATAGGGGGAGGGAGGCCAAGACCAGTGTGGCCCTGGATAGGGCTCTCTGTCACTGGAGCTGTCTCTCCCCCTAAGCCCCCCAGCATCAGGGCAAGTGCTGTGCTCAGGTACTGCATAGGCTTTGCATGGACTAAGCAGATACTTTTCATCTGCTTATGTCCTTGGCCTGTATTGGAAGTTTGTGATACTGTTGTTCCTTGGCAGAGCATACACTGTGCTGGAAAATGAACAGCCATTCATGAGCCATATGAGTAGCCATTCTCATAGACAGCTGTTCAAGGATAACGCTGCTGGATACTGAAATCCTCACTGCAGGCATGTTCATGCTACTGTTGCCCATGGAGTAACTTGCTCCTGCTGACTACGCTCATCTGATAACCTCACCTTCCATTCTCCAAGATTACAGGTCTCCTGCCAGACTGACATCTAAGTACAGGGTTTCCACCTCAGTGGGATGTGATACTTATGGTGCAGCTGCTGTTCATGCCAGTCTGAGCTAATGCCCCTCAAATCCAGTGCTGAATTCGAACAGGCTTCAGGAATTCCCAGGGTTAGTCTGAGAGTTTAGAGAGCTCTCAAATGGGAGCCTTTGTTTGCCTCTCAAAAGGCCAAGAAATATTGTGGCTGTATTCCAAGCCCTGCAGTGTTGACTACATTGCACAGGGGTTTTAGAATTTAGAATTACAAAATTACAGAATGTTCTGGATTGGAAAGGACCTAAAGCTCTTCTACTTCCAACTTTGCCATGAGCATGGCTGCCTTCCGCTAGACCAGGTTGTCCAAAGCCCCATTCAACTGGATCCTGAACACTACCAGGGATGTTACTTTCTTCCAGATGTTATCTTCCAGCCCCCACAGAGGGTCAGTTGAGGTTTCTGGAGAGACACTACTTTCAGGTTTGCTCCATAAGTAGGACTAAAAGCAAAAGAAAACCCCCAAAACAGGGAAAGAAAGTATAAAAAACGTGCCAGTCCAAGGCTGCTATGCAAAATGATGCATTAGCACAGCATTGACACTGTGCCAGAAGCCTGGAGGGAAGGAATGAACATGTTGTTTTGCTACAACAACGCTCAACACGCTGTAGTCCCGGAGGGGCTTTTACTCCATCCTTGGGCCGTCATAAGTAGGACTAAAAGCAAAACAAAACCCCCAAAACAGGGAAAGTATAAAAAACATGCGCCAGTCCAAGGCTGCTGTGCACAATGATGCATTAGCACAGCATTGATACTGTGCCAGAAGCCTGGAGGGAAGGAATGAACATGTTGTTTTGCTACAACAACGCTCAACACGCTGTAGTCCCGGAGGGGCTTTTACTCCATCCTTGGGCCGGCCTCTCCTCGCTTCCCTGCAGGAGCCCCGGCTGCTGCCGCCGCCCCGGCTGCCCTGCGCGCCCGGGCCTGCAGAGGGCAGCGGCGGGCGCGCTCGGGGGCGGGCCGGGCCGGGCCCGCCAGGCTGGCCCCGGGGCCGTTCCGGCCGTGCCGTGTGCTCCGCAGCTGGCCCGGAGCCATGTGTGCTCCTTGACGGAGGATCGAGGGGCGCGCGGCCTCACTGCCTGCCTGCCTGATCAGACACGGGGCTCTGTCGTGACTCGGGTTTTAGGGCGGCCCGGGGCTGCTTTTCCAGCAGCCCGGTCGGGCGGGGAAGCAGCCTCGGTGTGACGGGCGGAAGGCGGCCGGGCGGCGCCGCCCCGCGCGGCCATGGCGGCGGGCGAGCGGCGGCGGAGGTAGAGCGGCCGGGGCGGCGGGCGGGAGGGCGAGGCCGGGCGCGGCCCGCGCTGAGCGTCCCCTGTGCACTGCCCAGGCCGGCGGCGCTGTACTGCATGAACGAGGCCGAGCTGGTGGAGGTGGCCCTGGCGGTCCTGGCCGAGGTGAGCCGGGAGCTGCGGGGGTGGGGACGCGGCCCTGGCCGGACCCGAGCACGGCGGGGCGGCAGGGCTCGGGAGGACGGGCAGGCTGGCCGCGGGTGCCGCACGGCTTTCCCGACCCCTCCTCTCTGCCCCGGCGGCGCTGATGCCTCTGCACCCTGCCGGGCACAGCCGAGGGCCTGGCAAGGCGGCTCACGGGGCTGGCGGGCTGGCTGTCCTCATGCTTTGGGGGCGCCCGGCCTGAAGTAATGCACGCCCGGCTCTTGTTTTCCCTTTGGCCAGAATCTACAGTGCGAGGAAGGTGAAGAGAACGCCCGGTCCAGGAGCGAAGAGGAGCAGGAGATCCCGCCAACACCAAAGGAGGTTCCTGGAAGCACGGCCAACACGGATGGAGGCAGTGACCATGGTCCGGCACTTCCATCCCCTCCTGGTGCTGGTGCTGATGCAAAGAGGACAGGCAGGGAGGACTCTGAGGACGATGTCCTGAAATATGTCAGGGAGATCTTTTTCAGCTGACGTCTCTGACTTCCCAGGAGAAGAGGGCACAGTGGGGAGGGTGTCTCCTCCCGCAGCCCTGGGAAAGGTGGGAGGAGGGCTGTGCATCCATCTGCTGGGTTGGTGCCGTGTAGCCGGTAGGATACCCAGGAAGGCCAGAGGGGGAAAGGAAGGAGGTACTGAGTTCTCCCACTCTGCTGGGCTCAGTGGGATTTAGCTCCAGATTAGGATGTGTTCATTTCTGTTTCACATTTCAGAGCATGGACAGATAAAAGAGAAACATTCGGGTTTCTGTGAGTATCCCTTTGGTGGGTTGGTGTTGGGCATAGAAGGGAGCAGGGAGCTGCTGACCTGGAAGACCTTTGCTGGCAGAGGTACATGGTCATGGTTCAGCCTTGGGGGCTCCCTTGTCCTTGTGGTCCCTCTGCCACAGCTGCAGTGGGGCCTGGCAGGCTTCCCATTGGGCCTGGTGCTGAGTTTGCCTCCAGACTCCAGCAGTCTTCCCAATGCTGAGGAACACGTGCGGGAGCACAGTGTCAGGGGCTGGGACTGCCCTGAGGGGGCTGATCCCGTGGCAGCGTGCATGGAGGTCTAGGAAGGGATGAAGATGGCTCAGTATTCTCTTTCCAATCAAAAAAAGAAGGACAAACAAACCACATGAGGCCAGCTGTGAGAGCATGTATTGAAATGAAGAATTGGTCAAATCAGCATCATCCCCACTAAGGTTGAAGCAAGAGAGAAAACAGACCCTCATGTCCCTTGAAACAAATTCACTCAACTGCAAAGAATATCACTATTAAGCAGGCGTTCTTTATTTACATAAATTCACCCAGCCACTGGATGAATTAATGCAGTGTATACTCACAAAGCTGTTACATACTCACTATACAGAAAAATCAGTAACATAAAACTCATGTTTTGGAAAATGATTATACGAACCGGACTTAACTGTTTCAGTCTTTTCTGCCATCTAGTGTCCTTTAGGGTTTATTACTACCCCATGTAGGAGTTTTGGTGGTTATTTAATCATCTGCATCAACTTGTCCTTTTATTGCACTTTCTTTATCAGTGCATGCTCAGTCTGTTACCTTGTTTTCAAACTACAAAACTGTTTCTTTCTGGTGTTACTTCAGTATCATCCTAGATGGCTTTCTTCACAGCCTTGAAGGTTGGTTGTTGATTGGAAGCCTATTTAAGTTATATGTATCCTATGTACTTATGAAGAAATTACCTATTGGTTACCTTTTCCTGAGCATTTGTTAGTTCCTAGTTAAACACAATCTACAGATCCTTCTTTTAAACTCCCTTTATCTTTATTACATGGTAGGGCAAAATGTATTAAAAGTACTTTGTTAGTTACAAATTTAATCACACACTATGACATGCTAGCAACATTTTTTACTTAGAGTAGGTGTGAGCAGAGGCCTGTGTTTACTGCGTGCTGGTTCTGCTACCTTCACTGCTCTTTGGGGCCAGAAGTGCTGCCACTTTGATGCCGTGCCCCAAACTGAGGGGTGTTACACGCTGTTGAAGCTGGGAAGGTACAGCCTGTACCTGGAAAGCTTCTGTGCTGTGGCTGTGCTGTGGCTCTTGGTGTCTGCTGCCAGCCTGATGCAGGAGTGCTGCACACAGCAATGTGCCAGAGCATGGCTGGACATGAGCCTTTGGACAGGGAATCAGATTTTTTCTAGGGAGTAAAGCTGTATTTGGATTACAATTTTAAATCATGTTACTGATAGCTCTTGCATCTTCTTCACTGTCAAATCTTAGCGGGCCCGGCCACCTCAGTTAAATGGTTTTCACACATATGTGTGTGCTTGACCCAGCTGAGGAGCACAGTGGCAGTGAGAATCTGGAGCAGTAGCAGAGCCTGAGTCCCAAGCAGTGCCAGGAAGCCTCCAGTGAAATCAGAGGGATGAATCCACCGCGAGGTTTGCAATAGAAACATACCCAGGCCTCCAGACAGGATTATCAGCTTGATGACGGGTATGATGCGAATCATATTCCATTCCTCTCCCTGCCCTGTGCAATTCACATTTAAAAGAAAAGGGAGGTGGAAGAGGATGAAGACCAGGCAGGTATACACACAGACCCTGGCTAGTCCCAGCTGTAGTAGACTGATGCCCATTGCCTGCAGGTGCTTGGTGTCCAGGCACTGCAGCTCCCCAGCTGTCTCGTTCCACAGGCAGAAGCTGTAAAAGCCGATGCGTTTGTCAGGGAGGTTCACCAGGTTTCCAGCTTCGTACAGCAGTGCATAGGACATCAAGGCCAAGGCCCCAACAGTCTCCAGTAATATCAGCAGGTGCAGCAGGTTCTTGGTACACCTCTGTGGCAGAAGACCCATCCTGGTGCCTGCATGCTTTCTTGCTACCATGGTAAAAGCTGCTGTGGGGATGCCTGCTGCAAAACATGAAGGGGGGACCCCTCAGTTGTTGCCTTTTATGACACCCTTCCCAAGACAGGCTCTGAGCCTTATGGCTGGGGTCCAGGGACTCCCCTTGCAAATAGAACGAGAGTGTCTCAGTCCTGCCCAGGACTGTGCTGCACATGAGTTACTGGGTTGAGAAGGTTGCATTTGGTGCACTTGTGGTCACAGCAAAGGTGGCTTAATGGTGTCCCATGTGTGGACCAGTACTGGGAGGAGAGTATGACTCAGCACCACACATGCCCTTTGCTTCATGGTCTCACTGGAAAAGGCATTTGTCAGCAAACTGCAGGGATGGGAGGAGAGAAAAACTGCTGTCTGGTAAGAAGCAAGATAAGAGCTATTCTGGGATAATGCCTTTCCTTCAGTTTTTATCAGACAAGGACATTCCTTGTGATCTTTGGACTACTGAGTAAAGTGCAGACATGACAGGATCTGAACTGCAAGGCTTGCCTTGCCTCCCTACCCTTGTCCTATAGCTCTGGAACACCCAGTGCCATTGATACCACCCATTTCCAGCATCTGAGCTCCACATGCAGGTCCTTGCATGCCTGTAGATTTCTGAGCACAGCAGGACTGAATACCTGGAGCTCTGCTACCCACTGAGGGTGGTAGACATGGTGCTCCTCTGTCTTGGTTGCCTGGGGCCCAGTCCCCTACACAGACAGGCAGGTGCTGAGCTCAGAGAGGCACCCTGGATCCTCCTGCAGCCACTGGCCTTCCTCTGAGATGCAGGGACATGGGTGCTACGGAGACACACCTGTGATTGCCATCCACCTTGCTCCTCTCGCAGACTGGTTGGCAAACCCGACTGCTCCTCTTCCCAGAGTGTGTACTGTCCTCTTCTGCAGTGAACAGGCTTCTGCTTCACGCTGAAAAGCAGGGAAGTGGCATCAGGAAAGGCTATCACTCCTTGCTGAGCCACATAGCATTGAAGCACTGTCCACCCAGGTCTGCAGGGAGGCATAAACATAGGACTCAAGAGACCTTGGCTTCAAGCCAGCCTCAGGCTTGAAACTTTGCAAATAACTCTTCCTCCCTCTGACAAGCTTCATCTGCTGAAAATTATTTACCACTTTCCTTCAAGAAGTTCACATTGGCCCTACTGTCCCCTTCCACTGCCTATTGCCCAGTGGTATATAATTTACTTAAGAATTGGACTCTGGGTCCCTTCCAGTTCAGAACAGCCTGTGAATCTGTGATCTCCTGGATGTTCTCCTAAACCATCACCCAAAGCTGATTGTGCACTTGTTACAGCCTCTGAGTTTTTAGAGTGCCAGAAGAGACTCCATTGAATCTGTGCTCAGTGTCTGGTGGTGGTACTGGTGACCAGAGACCTTTCAGCATTCCCCTCCCACTCCTCATCTCTCCCTGGAGACTTGGAAGTGGGGTACTTCTGTTTAATGAGGACAAATATGAAGCTTCTCAGTCCCAAACTTCTCCCAGGAGAAGGACACACAGCATGGAAGGGGGGATCACAGCATCAGACACCAACCTGTCCACTTCCCCTGGTCACTTCTCCCTCACTTCTTGTAGACTCCCTTGGAGGGCTTCTTCTCAACAGGCTTCTGGAGAGACTGGAAGGTCACGTGGAGGACACCCATTGTTCTGAATCTGCAACAAAGACACAAGCAACCAGGAAAATATCTACGAGAATGAGGCCTCCAGCAGATGTAATTTCACCATGGTTTGTCTTTCTCCTAGTATTGCCTCTTGGTCTGTCTGTCTCACACATATCCTGCACCCAGGCATTGCTGCTCTTCCTCTCCTTGTTCTGCAAGGGCTCACACCACTCATTGCTCTTCCTGCTGTTCTGTCTCACCCTCAGAGGAAGAACAAGCTGCACTTGGAGGGAGCTCTTGGCTGGCTGACCCGGTCTCCAGGGATTGATTTCTGTTAGACCTCAGGGCTGGGACCACTACAGCCCAGCTGACTCTTGGCCCTGCCCACACACCAACCCTTGCTGTTGTATTTCTTTAGACCAGTTTCCTAAGGAAGGCAGGCTTGTAGAAATGTGGCTTTTTGTTCAGTCATCTCACGCTCACTTCCTCTACATCCATAAAATGTAAAAGCTATTAAAAGTTGTCCTAGTTGCACATGTTTAGTAGAGAGGGGACAGAGAATTAAATTCCTATCAAGTTTATGGTACCGTATGGCAGGGCTGGAGGACAGCCACCTCAGAGACCCTGTGCTGCTGAGTGATCTCTGCATGTATAGGGACCTGGGGAAAGCCCATGGTATCTCTGCCCTCTCCTCTGCTTTGAGGCTTATGTGTGTAAGGTCATATTTTCCCAGTGATGTCCCTCTATTCATGGTCAAATTGCTGGCATCTTTGCCTTCTGCTGCCTCCCCTGCCCTGCCCAGCCCGACCCAGTAGGTAAATCCCTGTCCCTATTGTGACTGATAGGACCAGAAACATGCCTGGGATGGCCCTGTGCCAGCTGGATAGAGAACTGGCCTGGAGGCAGTGAAGGCTGAGAACTGGCACCCTGCCACAGTGCAGCCACAGACAGGACATTTGTGAGCTCTGCAGCTCATCACTGAGGCAGGTTTGGCAGTAGCCTGGCTGAGAAGCAAGACACAAACAGGAAAGGGCTCTCACCCAATGTACAGCTTGGGTTTTTCCCAGACAGAGGCAGTCTCACTGCCTCTAAGGAGGTGTCTTTGGATAAGAGACTCTGTGGCTCTTTCTCAAAGGTGCAAGAAAGAGGAACCTGAACATGGCACAGTGAGCCCCAGCCTGGAGTCAGCCTCCTGGTTCCTGGACTGGCATTGATGGAAACACTGGGTTTCACCTTAGGAGAGCTCTGTGTCTCAGTCTCCCTGGCAGAGAGAGGCCCCATGTGAATGGCTCAGGAACTCCCCGAGGTCTTTGTGTGGGAGATAAAGCTCCTAGGCACCCTCTGTGCTTTTGGGACTGCACAGCCCTTTCCTCTGCTGCGCACAGACAGGTGGGCACCCTTGCCAGGCTGGGGCTGTGCCTTCCTCCAGCAAGCAGCTGGTGGAGCGCCTGGGCAAGGGGACAGAAAGGCACACAGCTCTGGCTGTGCACAGGATCTGTGCAGGGATGAACATCTCTGTGAGCCGCTGGATGCCGCTGCAGTGGGGCCGAGTGCGAGGAGGCGAGGGAATGGGCATTTCCTTTTGCACTGAAGAGCCCCCCAGACAGTTTCACTCTCTCACCTCCCCTCTCCCCAGCTGCTGAGGGGAGAAATGCTGTACAAGAGTTATGGGAAAGTGCCACGCTTTGGACATGACACTTTTCCTTCAAGACATCTGTCCTGTTCCTTCACCACCTCCCCACCCCAGCTACCCGGATTGTCTTTCTCCCGCAAGCAGGATTAACTGCAGAGAAGCCATGGGTGAAGAAAGGCCACTGACAAACTAAGGATTGCTGTTAAACAGAAACCAACCAGCAGCAAATGGAGCAGACTGTGGGGGAACCGCCCTTAAAGCATCTTAAAGCAGGGGAAGGACCCTCCAAGACACCGGCACCCTGCAACACCACTTCTCCTGGCAGTTCTCCCCAATGCCAGTGACATTAAAAAAGCGGGGGTCTCAGTGGAGGATACTTACGGGCTGCCCATTTGGGTGGGTGTGGAGCTGAAACAGGCTGGAGAGGGCTGTGCTGCCTTTCCAGGAGCCCAGCTGTTCTGCGGCTGCTGCCGGTGCTGGGCTGGCTGTCCCCGCAGCCTGTTTTGTCACGTGCAGATGGTTATCTGCTTTCTCTTTCGGTTCTAAGGGCCGTGCTCTTTCCCGATATCGAGTCAGCTGCATATGACCAGCAAAACAAGCCAAGCCCCGCTCCACAACCTGAGCCAGGGCCAGGCTCGTGTTTCCTTTCCTTCGCCCTGCTGTGCTAACCAGCACGAAAACCTGACCGGGCTAAACTCACCCAGATTGTTGTGCTGGTAGAGTCGCTTGGGTGTCCGTGAGGGCTTAGATTAATTTGTTTCGTTTTGTTTGGACACTTCTATAGAGGTGACAGACCGTCGCAGCACGTATCCCAGTACCTCAGCACTGCCGGAGTTGCTGCCAGCAAGGCCCTTCTTGCACTTTGGACACTGACCCCTCCCTCCCTGCCTGTGCTTCCCAGAAACAGCGTGGTCCAAGTTCCCTGCCCGCAGCTGCCGTGCTTACGCAGGCACAGTGCAAGGTGCCAAGGTGCTGCCGCCGCAGGAAACCACCGAAACTTCGAGTTACGTAAGGGGAAAACTCTCCTGCTGCCTGTAGTCCTCCTGGGCCGGTGTGGAACTGTTTGTCCTGCTAGCAGTCTTTGTTGTGGGTTAGCCCTCCTTTGTTGGGAGGGCTGGGTGCTGGGGGTTGATGCATGTGGGACACCTAGCATGTTCACAGATTTTCACCTCCTAGTTCCATGCTTAGGCATGGTCCAGAAATTCCATGTGGTACACATTTTGTGAGCCTGTAATACTGGCACTCAAGTCCAGTGCACAAAGTGGAAAGAAATATGGGAGGAAGTCCTAAGAGAAGCTCAGTGGACAGAGATATGCAGATGGTGGTGGGGGCATGACTTCCTATGTGCCTCTGTGGGGGAATAACTTCAGCATGGAGAGGGACAAGGGTCTGGATCAAGGGAGTTCAGATCATGGGTGGCTTAGGCAGGGGTTCTGGTGGGTGGGGACAGAAATCTGTCAGCAAATGAAGTCCATCAGCCCAGAGCTGCTGAGCTGAAAGGGGAGAAGGAAGCCTTGGGGCTGAATATGACCATCTTCTAGCATTGGGGCTGATGGCTGGGAAACTGAGGAATGAGAGACTTCTGAGGCAAGACCTCTGTGCCAGTGGAGCAACATACTTTGGCAGGAGCAAGTTTGTGCTCCTAAGAGTGAGGGGTCTTGCAGTTTGGAAACATTTTTCTGTCATTCAGGGAGAAAAAGGGTATATAATTTTGATCTGGTGATCAACCAGCTCCTTAGCTGATCTGAGCATCACAAATTAAACTGCCATGGGCAGAAGGCACATACAGCTCCTTCAAAAATATCCTTTCCTTCACACTGGGGTAATCAGGATGACTGCCACACTGGGTCTGCTCTGCCATGCCAGAGCATTTTTCCCTGGAGCCATTGTCCCCCTAGAGGGGTGGCTGTTCCAACACCAGCACACTGTGTAACCTGACATTGCTTCCACTGGGCACACACCCTCCCTTTTTGGCCCTTTCCCCCAAGAGAAGATCCCTGTTCAGCCAAGCTGGTCTGTTTTCACATCTGCTTGATTTTGGAATTGCCGGCTACCATGCCCTTAGGAGGTGATGTTTAAAAAGTTTAAATGTTTAAATTACACCATTTGGGAATGTTACTCTTGGAGTGTGGCATCTCACTGGTCAGAGCTGGTTGCCTGATTATGCACCTGTAGCAAAAGCACTTTTCAGTGTTTCCTGAGGAGCCCCATGGCTCCTCCCCAGCAGGGTCTCAGTCTCTGCTGCTTTTAATGCCTCCTGGGATGCCATAGCTGCCAAAAGGGAGAAATCCAGTCAAAATTTGACTCAAGACTTGCCCTTGGTTCCAGCTGACCTTCTGACCCTGGAGTCTTCCTTCCACACCTTTGGCTGCCTCTCTTGCAGGTGGTTCTCCTGCCTTCTCCTTGCAGGTGTTTGGGCAGGGAAGATTGTGCCTGAAGGCTGGGCAGGATGCAGTTTGTCTTTCCATTCCCCTTCCTGGGGACATTTTACAGGTATGTAAAATTTTACAGACTGCCTCTTGGGCTTGCAATGCCCAAGTCTGATGATGGAGTGGTTGGGGAGGATAAGTCTGATGGGGATGAGGTGAGCAGGAGAATGATCATCAACACGTCTCATGGAGAAAGAATGGGAAGGGGGAGGAGAAAGAGAGCAAGGCTTCTAGTTGTGTGTGCCTGGAGGTAGGAGAGACTGGATGGAGTGTTTGGGCTGCTGGGTCCTGTTTTCTGTGGGTGGGAAAGGAAAGCATGTTCCAGGAGCCAGCTTCTACTAAATTCCTGTGTGACCCTTGCTTCCTGGAATTGTTTCCTGAAATGGACATAATTTTTTCATGCATTAAAAAGGTTTATGTGGTTTTAAAGTGGAATTAACTGCTCTGCAGTTCTTGGTTTCTCATTGTGCAGTTAAAGCAAACACTCAGCAGTTTAGTAATATTAATATTAAGGAAAGCATGACATGAACTGGGACTTCACAAAATTTTTTGCTGATTTTACCCTCCTGTTTTAAAAGTAAACTACTACACCTTATCCCACATATGATTCTGTGGGATAATACTCCAGTCTGGCTATAAAACACAGAAACAAAATATTAAGAGCTGGGATATTTATTTGTTTGTTAAACTTCCTCTAAGCAATGCCAATTCCGGGAAAGCCTAAAAGAATGTGATCTGTTACATTTCTCCCCTTGGGTATGGTACACAATATCTAGGAATGAAATCTGCAGCTGGGAGAGGAAGTGCCAAGCCTGCAAAAACATTTAAAGAGACATTCTTTATTAATCTCCTCTTTGGCAGGCATACTCTTACTGGTCATAACACTGCAATATGCTCAACTGTACCGTGCTTAAACTGTACTTGAACTCTACTTAACTGGACTGCCTGTCCCACAGAAGACAACTACAGCTGTAATGGTCTGTGCCTAGACTGAGAGGCTGGGAGAAGGGGACTCCCTTTTATGCATCTCTCCCTGCATACTGTGGGTGGCTGATACATCTGTTTTCTCAAGAGCTGGATCCCCAGTGCCATGGCTGGTGTGACAGCACAGTCACTGATGGCAGGTGAGGACCCGGTGTCCTCAAGTGCCCAAATCAGTGCTGCAGGCCAGGCCTTGGGCTTTCTCTCTCAGCATGACCTGACCCAGCAGATGTGTCTCACAGCTGGGCATGGGCCAGCTTAGCTGCAGCTGGCTTTAGTGCTGCACTGCCAGCACCTCCCCTCACAGAACCACTGGGTGAGAGCCATGATCAGCAGGTGAGATGGCAGGTCTGACAGTGTATGGGAGGGTTTGTCCCTTGAGAAACAAAGAATATTTACAGCATTTTTAACAACCTTTTACTCTGAGCAAAGAGGTGCCTTTACAGTTGATATTGAATTTCATTAATAATATTTAGCCCAATGAGCATATTATTACAAATGCATGTACCCTACTGTCAATAGGAGAAAATACTTTTAACCTCTCTGGAATTTGCCTTGGGTTTATTTTTTCTCCAGTGAGATTGTTGTCAATCAGTAAATCATAGTGTAGTAACGTGATGAAGACAGTTCAATTACAGAAAAATGAGCTCTTCCAAATGCTGAGGTTGAAGGAAATCCAGCCAAAGATCTCCGTACTTCTCTTTGTGGAACAAACTCTTTACTGAGGTTTGAGGTTATAGAAAAAATGGCTTATTGGTATTTAAAGAATTAAACAAACTTGTAAAGTTTACCTTTTTTCACTGGCTCAGGTACCTGAAATATCTTGGTGCAATATCAGTGTCTTGAGTCTGTGAAACAGAGTAGTGCCTTGAATTTCTGAAAAAAGAATAGAAACAGGGATGAATTATTATGACTAACAAGTTCCAAAAGACTGGCTGACAAAAAGGTGTTATTTGTCTGGACTGTTCAGGGAGAGTACACCATGCTGGGACAGGGGAATCTTGGTAAGAGTTCAATAACTAATGGGAAAACAGTTACCATGTAAAGGCTGGTATTTTTCTTTTGGTGACAAAATTGTTTGTGTAAAGTTACAGTGATTAAATTATATTCTCATGTATCTGTCTCTGGTCAGAAAAAAAAAAAATCCAAACTGCCACAGCGTGTTCATCCTGGGATGAAAAATATGGGTATTTTTGCTTTTATGACTTCTGTTCTTAGCCATGCTGTGAAAATGTTCTCCTAATATTTTAGGGGTGTTTTTTTTGGGTGTCTTGGTAACCATTTTGATTCATAAGAGAATATTAAAGTTACAAATTGAAAAAAACCCCAACAAACCAAACAAACAATTGCAAATAAACCTGATAATCACAATGCCAGAAGGAGTACATGTAAGAAAGCTGCTCAAGGTTGAATCCCTTATGCTGTTCTTTTCAGCAAATATTTATGAACCTGGATACAAACATATAATATTGACAAGGGAGCTCACTTCCTTCTCAGTATGGCTTGTTTATTTTTAGTCTGGGAACTGGACAGCTATGCTTTCTCAGTTGCATTAATTGCCACTGCTCTGTTTTTCATATGTTTGGGCTTCTGAAAAGAAGAATTGGCATAAAATGCAAAAAGTTGAGAAATACTGGTCTACCTCTTGAACCAATGAAAGCACTAACAAAGCAGTCAGCATTATAGAGTTTATGTACATAAAAAGAATATCATCCATTGAAATACCAATATGACTTCTTTCCAAATAACAGTTTGCTTTCTCTAGGCAACAATAACAGTGCTCCCATGTTACATCTTGATGCCATACAGTTTTCTAGGCTGAACATCAGCAAAGCGTCACTGAGGGCTGTGTACAGCTCCAGCATGAATTTCTGTCAAAAATTCTACTGCAGCTGTTATATTCCTTGCTATTCACATTTTTTTTCAAAAGCCTTTAACAACTTTCATCAAGATCAACAACAGAAATTTTGTTTAGTCTTTTGATCTGATAAACTTACTTCGTCACTGAACTAGATCCACATGGGGAAATGCACATTCATAATCATGAGAAGATGTTTGTTGAAGGGATCATGATCAGTTTGATAAACTGTTGTTACTTGCTTTACATAGTAACAGCATCACCCTGACATGTTTTGCTTCTGGTACACATCCAGCAAAAGAACTTTATTCATTGCATGAAAGATGTATGAATGCAATCCATGCAATTTCATTGCATGAAATATGTCCTTGCTTATATTTTAGCACCAAAATGACACAACAGGACCTAGTGAAGCTCGACCTAACAAATAGTTCTGCAATGTATACTGGTGTTTATAGGTCTTGGCAAGTAGTGACCTCACAGGGTCACGCTCTTAGGTGGCCAAAGTGGTGTTCAGTCCTGAACGTCTCCTCCTCTGCTAAATTTTTCTTTTTTTCTGTTGTTTATTTACAGTATTTATGTCATAAACAGGAAGCAACAATTTCCAGGAACTATTATTGTTGGCTAAATTTCATCCCAAGCTTTCTAAAAGTAATTTACTCACAGGAGTTTGCTTTGCATATCTGTGGGAAACCTCTTGTGTAATAGTATGTCAATCACAAGCACGAAAGAAACAAACACCAAGTAAACAAGGAGAAAAACATGCTTCAACCCTTTTTATCTCAGCAAAACAAGTAAATATAGGTTACAGAAAAATAAAATGTGTCTTTGTCCTCCTGTGAAATCACTCTTTTGAATCCGAGTGATTTAAATACATTTGTCTATGAGCTTAGATGTAGGCAATGGGCCCTTAGTGACACTGTGATGGCTCTTCTGCATGTGTGAGAGGAGGAAACAGCTCCTGAGCACTCTGAACCAGGTGTTACCGGGCATGACTGACACCAAAGTCCAGAGCATGATACTTCTTGTGCTTAATGCCTGTGCCCTCGCCATTCTGATCCTGGGACTGCTTACTCAGCTGTACTGCAGAAGCTGACAGGTGAAAGCCACCTTCCTTGGAATAAAAACTGATGATCAGGGTTAAGCTACAGCGAAAATGAGTACTTCTGGTCTGCTCATCTGACCTAGTTCTCTGACAATGCATCAAGATCACAGAATTAGAGTGATCTGAGTTGGAAGAGACCTTAAAGATCACCTAGCTCCAGCTCCCCTGCCATGGGTAGGGATACCTTCCACTAGAGCAAGTCGCTCCAAGCCACATCCAACCTTGAACACTTCCAGGGATAAAGCATCAATAGCTTCTCTGGCCAACCTCTTCTGGTGAGTCTTCATCCTTGCAGTGAAGAATCTTTTCCTAATATTTAATCTAAATTTATGCATGTGTCTTTTTATTTCTTTGCATTTCAGGACCAGCTGTGTAGCTCAGATCTTGATTTCTATGTGATGCACATCTTAAATTTGATGAGCTAGATCCAACCTATTAATGTTTCCCCCCAAAAGAAGTGTACAAAAGTTTTATTCCCTAATAAATGACCATGTTAGGGCCACAGCTCTTTATAAAGCACAATGCGCACCTCTCTAAAATCACCTGCACCTCTGCTCTCCCAGTCACTCACAGTTTACACAGGAGGAGCTGATTGTGTTTAGTAGGTGCATCATTTGGTCAGCATACAGATCCTTGCTCTGCTATCAGTTACCCTGAACTTAATCACTTTGGCTGAAAGCAATCAGAATAGTGTGTCCATGGTTAATTAAATAAGGTTTACACAAAGCCAAGTAATACACCTTTTATTGTGTCTAGATTGAGCTGCAAAATGTAAGGCTGCAGAAAAAACAGTGTATTGATTTGAGCGATGCAGTAGACCAAGCTCTGGTATCACCACAGTTTTTTCTCCTCAGAAAGGCCACCTGGCATGGATACAGGGCTTTGCTTCTTCCGGTGAACTGCCTGTTAGGGTTTGACTATATGGTTTGTGTGCAATCTTTTAAAAAGTGTTACATTAAATAGTGTGACTCTTGAAAGTCGAGTTTATAATATTTCAAACATTTACTCTGGCATTTTTTATGAGATACAGAGAAGATATAATAAATGGTGGCATATCTGAATAGTTCTAAGTTACCTAGATTTCCAGTTTAACACATCAGAATTCAGGACCTTGGAATTTACCCTGTCTTGCTGTTTTACTACCTTCTCAGGTTCCCTCAGGCATAGATAATAATAAGAAATACCACAAATTTAGTTTATTGCTTATGGAAAGCCATTATCAAATTTGTTATTGCTATAAACCTACAGACTATTATGTTTTTCACAGCTGGACTAATGAGGCAGGAGAAAAGGCATAGAGGAAACTTCCTTTACCTGCTTGTTATTACACAGTAGTCCAAGAATACATTGTGGAAATACTGTTCTATGGACTCCAAGTCTTTCATATGGAAAGGGATGTTTTGTCTGAAGCCTGAAGCAACACTCTCCTGTAGTTAGGGATCTACAGGCCAAAACATTAATTTGAAAGAACACAAACATTATTTAAAACAGGCTGTAACAAGGTAAAAAACATTAAATGTACGAATTCTGATGCTGGCTTTCTGCACATGAGTCTTTTTTGTGTTAATTTGTTATAGAAGTTAAACTGGAGAGATTTAGTATACTGGTTTAGGTTTTAGTTTAATACCAGAAGGTTTAATTTTATATCCATCAATGTCTTTGTGAGTGGAAGTCTGCACAAGAAATCAAAGCCATTTGTAGCAAAACATACAGGAAACTTGGCAATCTTTGCTATCAAAAGGACATATGGGATCTATTCTGAACCTAACTTTATTCTCAAAAGTGGTTGTATGCCAGAAAAGAAGAAAATGAAAGAAATAAGGAAATTGATAAGTAAATTTTTTGCAGAGGACATGGAGAGAAATACACTGAAAATATCTTGAAGGACAAGACATTGCTCTTTTCTTCTCTTTTACTCTGAAGATATTACCAGAAAAGAGAAAATATATTAAAAGAAAACTTGCACAATACTGAAGAACAAAATAACCCACTCTGAAAAGAAACACAGCCTAAAAAAAGCAGTCAGAAAGTCTTGAGTGCAGTGCAAAATAAGGGACATAGAAACATCAAACTAACAAAGACAGAGTGGAAAGGAGAATAGGGTATTCTAAAGGGAAAGAAAATGAGATTGCCTTTTGACCATGCTTTGGTTATACCAGATGGAAGGGGAACATTTCTTCACAATAGATCTGTATTTGAAGTACAGCTCCTGGCCTGTTAAAATGCAGTGGTGATTTCCCACAATCAAACTACCTGGCTTAAGTATAGGTACTGCTTTCAAGAAAAAATTGTCCCCCAGGAGTTGAGCTTTGCTTGGCTTTCCATGAATGAGATCCATACAGCCCTTTGTTATCCAGGAATTCTTAGTTTCTCCTAGGCTGCACCCTCACTGTTGGTACTGCAGCCTTCTGCTCAACGCCCTGGCCACTTTTGTAGGGGGGTAGTGGTGGTGGTAGTTAAAATATACATTGTGTTTCACAGTGAATGGCATGAGATGTGAATCTTGCAGAATTTAGGCACCACTGGGTCTTTAGAGATGGCACCCAGGTACTCCTGCAGGTTGTAGTAGTGTAAGGATAGTAGTGGGCAAAGTAGCAGGTGTCTTGGCCAGGGAACTGGAACATCCAGGTGAGTGAGAAATAATAATGTCTGTCTCGCCCTACACAGTTTTTGCAATACTGCTTTATTTCCAGTCCTTTACCAGCCCTTTCTTGTGCTGTTCCTTAGTGCTGGTTTCTGAGTAGAGCAGTGGCCATAATCCATGCTTGTACAGGCTGTTTACTGCTAAAGTTGTCAGCAGTGAAGCACTAAAGCATCCCTGCCTGCACATTACTTGCTTGGAAGTCGTACCACTGAGTGTGTCTGTGCTTGTGTGGAGGTTGGCCAGTACTCAAACACAGAATTTGTAGGCAGAGAGCAAACAAACAGTGTGGTGCTGGTTAGCACTGTAGCATGAGGTAGTGGCAAATAATGTGCAAGGCCATGAAGAAGGCTTTTATTCGTGGGGTTCTCAGATGAAGAAAGGAAGGATGAATCTGATTCCATGTTCTTAGAAGACTAATTTATTATTTAATCATCTATATTATATTAAAGAATACTAAACTAAACTATACTAAAGAATACAGAAAGGATACAGACAGAAGGCTCAAAGATACTAAAGAAAACTCATGACTCTTTCCAGACCCTCAACACAGCTTGGCTATGATTGGATTTCGATTGGATTCAATTCACATGAAGCCAATGAAACAATCACTTGTTGGATAAACAATCTTCAAACCACATTCCAAAGCAGCAAAACACAGGAGAATTAAATGGGATAATATTCTTTTCCTTTTTATCTGAGGCTTCTCAGCTTCCCAGGAGAGAAATCCTGGTGAAGGAATTTTTCCAGACAATATGATGTTGACAAAGAAGCACCCTGCAGTGAACCAGGTGCAAATCTGATTCACAGTGTTATAAATCAAAGTCTAAGCAACTGCTGGGAGAAGATGCCTAATCTCACCAAACATGCCAGTAATGCAACTGGTGTCTTGATTAGAACTCTTAGTAATAAGTAGAGCTTCTTAGAACATTCTTCACACTATGCTTTGAAAGGAGGTGCTTAAGAAATGTGTTGAGTTTGTGTGTGATTATCACCTAGAGAGCACATTCAGTGCCAGGCAAGCACCCATGTTCCACTGCAGCCTGATGCTTGCTATCCCAGGAATTAACTGCTTGTAACTGCCTCCGAGTCATTCCTCAGGAGCAGGAGGGACAACTGGCCACACTTCAAGGCAGCAGTTTCCTTCTCCTTAGTTGGAAAGTTTCATTAATGAAGGCTGAGAATCATAGCACCACAACACCCACTTTGCTGGAGAGCTGTACAGCCTGAAATAAGAATCACGTCCAGTTGCTTGTGCACAAAGTTCAAGTCAGTAATTAATTCATGGAAAGTTGCATTTTTAAAGAACAGAAACTAAAAGACTGTAAGAGAAATCCCTGTCCTCGTTTGCAAAAAGGCAGGAAGCTGAGATTTAGAGTGTTCCTCCACATCTTATCCCTTGCAGTAAATTAGCATGTCCAGCTGCAAAGGACAGAGGCTCCTTCCTACACAGCAGTTACCAGTTCTCCTGGGCACCAAGTGCAGCAACCTGCTCATGACAGCTAACATGCCCATACTGCAGAAGCAGCTAATTTCTAAATGAAATAATGTCAAAGAGTACCAGCGCTTTTCTGTGTATTACAAGCCTTTACTGACTGTATTTGCCTCAAGAAAGGTACCAAATCCCTTTCAGTTTTGTGCTTCTGAACATTTTGTGGCCACAACCAGTTATCCTAGGATTGCAAAACTATTATAATCCTTTCTTATGCATGTAAAAGTATCCCAGGACCAAAATCAACAGCTGCCAGAAGTTCCAAGTTCATCCAAGGCAACTGGATCAACTTAGCAAACACAGGAAAGAATAAATATATTTGATAGTCAACCAGTGACAGTGGAATAAGGCAACTAATTCCCTTCAACTCTGTCCAATGAATCCTTGCCAGACAGAGAAGCCTGTGTTCAAGAACTGATCCAATCTGACCAGGTTTTGTTTATAAATTTTGGCAAAAACAAAATATTCTTCCAACACAGACTTCAGTGTTGATGTTGCAGTTACACAGCTCTCATATTTTTCACTTTCTCTTTTGGCTCTTATCTTTCTTTGCTCATATTTTCTCAACAAACCCATTTTAAGCTGATTCATATTGTTTTTCACTGAGAACAATGGCTTGAGCTGAGCTGAACTTCTGGGATATGTAACAGGACAAGCAGAATTTACAGTAGATGAGGCAGATGTGTAACTGGGACTAGTTTGCTTCCCCATCTATAGCAAAATAATTTATCCCCAAGTGCTTTAAAATTGCATGGAAAATTACATTGATTCATCAGGCTTTGAATTATATTTGTAAAGGAGATCAAAGCAAGTGCTTCATCTACCTACATCTTACAGCAAGATTTCTTAGTCTATTCACATCTTCTAGATAAATCACTTCTAGATAAAACCTCCTTTATCAGGAGTTTGCTATGGCACCATTGTGTCCAAACCTGTTGTAATGTGCAATGATTCAGGGGTAGTGAGTATCCACTCTGAAAAAGGTAGCAGAATAAGGTCATAGGTGTCTCAGTACCATCTCTGTGCATTTCCAAAATTTTTATTATTTCTGAATTGCAATTTGTTGTATATATAAAGCACACAAACTGCCTTAGTCTTCACTGTCTTGAAATAGGCTTGCACTAGGATTTCTGTACAGGCTGTATAAAATCAGTTATTAGCTGACATTCATATGTAGCCCTGTAGCCCTGAAATACAGTACTGACTTTGATAATTACTGTCCATGAGATTTGTACTGAATCTCTAAGACCTTAGGACTAAAGTCTGAACTTTATCTGTCTGTAACTTTGTTTCACTTAATTTAGCTGTGACAGCAATTTCTCTAATTGATATGTATGGCTAATTTGTTTTATTTTGTTTGCCTTTGTGTGGTACAAACATAGGCTTATAGCTGTAACAAGGAGGACCTTTGTGTAGAAATGCAGGCCTACACCTGGACAAACTGCATTTTAGGGGTAACAAAGAGACATCTGAACTTGGTGGGTGGTTACTTGCTTGCCAGCAAGGAATTCTTCAAAGTTGGAAAAACCACTAGAAAGAAAACATGATAGGCAGAGAAAAGGCTTTGGAAAAAAAAAATCTATTAATTGGATGTTCGGGGCTCCAGTCAGACCTAGAGTCTGACTGCAGCACTGCTCAGAGCTAATTACTTGTCATATAATCATAGATATAAAAGGATCCCTTTTCAAAGCATTCCCTATCCTTCCTACAAACTCCTTACATCAGGCCAAAAGACAGAAGTTTGGTTTCATGTGACTTTGTATCTGAATCAGATCCCAGCACCAGTAGTACTAATTTTTTACTAGTAAAAAATTCTCATTGCTTTAGGTCTGGTTTCTAGATTTAATTCTCTTCACAAGAGACAAAAGCCCATAATAAACAAAAGATTTTCATCTGAAGGATCTGGTTTCAAGTGTAGATGACATCATATATGAGAAGTAAAGGAATTAAGCACAAAACTGATGAACCCGTTTATAACCTGTAGAGGATACCTAACTTGAAGGGAGGCCTGGTGGTTAAGGGTGAGCTGCAAGATGAGAATGAGATAAATACTCACCTAGGTCAAGAACCAGTAAGTATGAGTAGATCAATTTCCAGTTTTGTTTACAGCTCCACAGTAATGTGATCACTAATATATTTTCCCTTGCCTTATCTTCCACCCCGAGGTTTTACAGGCAAAAGGTAGGGGAATAATTGAAAGAGTCTTAATATGTAAGAACAGTGCTGACTGTCTTCTGTCACAAATTAGCTGTGGAGGCCTTTATCCTAAACCAATTAAATTTAAATACTAAAATAAAATTGAAAGTCCATAGCAAGCTAGTTTGATTTTGTTTATTTCCAGAGAAGAGATGCCTCTTTTGGTTTGTTTTATGGCCTGCAGAAGAGTTAGACCTAGAGTCTGTAATCGTGTGCTCCACCATTACCCCATGCTGGATTGTACTCCTGCCCCTGAATAACAGAGACAAGGTCCTTTTCAGCTGTTTGAGGAGGCATGAGCAGCAGGGTCTGGTGGGTTATAAGATGAAGGCCCAACAGAAAGGTCAATTTGCAGATGAATTCAGGGATAGCGGTGGCATTGGAGGTCACAGCCACCTAAGCAGACTGGCTGGACTCCTCCAGCTTCCTCTGTTGTCCATGAAGGCATGTATTCATGAAGACCATTTCAGAGCACTGAATTTTTGGTTTCCTTGGCTTTGCTCTGTGGAAGGTCTGCTTTTCCTCCACTGGTTATAGAGGCACCAGTGGTGAGTTCCTTGGCTGGCACAGGAGTCCTAGCTGGTGATGTGTGAATATACATCCCCAGGATTTCTCTGGATTGCAGGTAGGCACGACTGTCCAGCCCCTCTGGACCTTGCCCAAAGCAAGACACAAGGGGGATACATGGCCCCAGAAGGGCTGTGGATGATGTGTTCTTTGCTGAGCAGAAGAGGGAGAATTCAAACCTTCTTCTTGGAGTGCTCAACATGTCCCTGTGTGCTCTTGACCACGGAATGTAGCAGAAAACCTACGAGCTCCACAAACAGTGTCCAGCACTAAAAACCCACGGGAATTCTGCTGTTTGCCACCACGACCTCTGTATCAGGAGTTATATTTGTTATGGCAGTATCAGTTTGTGCATGACACGAGGGACTGACCCGTGCTTCTTCACACACCCAGGAAAGTTCCCTCCTCCCTGTCATAGTCACACTCCACATATGGTTATACAACCCCCTCTAGAGTCAGACTCTGCACCTTCAGCTCTGGAAAGCAATGGATGAGTTTCTCTCTTTGTAGGGAAGATGGTCCAGAGAGGCAAGCAGATGTGATTTCCAGAATTGCTTTTTTTCTTTTCCCAAAATGCCAGCCGAATGATCAGATTTACTTCCCTTGTATAAGCAATAATTTCTGCAATCTAATCACAAACCAAATAAACTCAGTCACATGCTCTTATTTCAATTATCCAATTTTATTTCTCCCATCATGATACTAAAAAAATCATCATCTCAATCAGAATCATGTGTGAGGCGTAGTGTTTTGCTAAGAGTCCACCCTTTGTTTAGAGAGGTGAACAGGAGAGGAAGAGAGGGGCAGGAGTGACTGCCCAGAGTTTGGAGTGGAAGAACTGCCAATGAAAACTATGTCATAAATCAGCTCTAAAGTTTGCTGCTGACAGGGAGAACTTCACAGCCTAAACTTTAGTTTGGGGTCCCCAGGAAATTTGGGTACCTCTGGTGAGAATTTTTGTATTCTTTCTTGGGAAAAAAAATGTTTCTGTTGGTAGCAGCTTGATGTAAAATGTTTTCTTGAAGCTTTATATTGCAAGCTGTTTTTCTCTCCAAGTCTTAATTTGTTTCTGACGGAATCAAGGATGACAGGAATTCAGGATGAGTGCACTAAAGCTTTGTTTGATATTGAAGAAATTGTTCTTCACAAATTATTAATTTTTATAAAGGATCCGTGTTATATTTTCTTAAAATAATTTTATTTACTTTTGCAAAATGAGCTGATAAGTGCTATTTTCAGGTTCTTATGTAAACTTTATTAAAAATGTTCTGGACATGTTATTCTTTAATCTTATTCTTTCTACAGTGTCATAGTACACCTAAAGTGCTTTGGGTTTGCTATTTCTTTCCCAAAGCATCCTTTATTTCTAGTGGAACAGCTAAGAGGACAGGGGAAAACAGAATAAGCTTTTAACGAGTTTGGGTGCTGTTGCCAACAGAGAGAACAAGAATGGCCAGGAGATGGTAGCAGTCTGTCAAAGAAGGCCGGGAGATGGATCTCGGCTTCTTGTCTTGATCCAGGGAGGCAAATGCACCCTGTGAGCCTTGTACCTTACAGTAGAACATTGGCAGTGTACGAGCAGAGCTATTTTAGGACTATTTTTTTGAATTATTTCTCTCTGAGGTGATCTCGTGTGAGGTAAAGCAATGAAGAACAGCACCATAGGCCGGTGTGCTGTGGCTCTAGCAAGGATACCAAGAGCAAATCCCCTTTAAAACTGCCAGAGTAAGCTGGCATGAGGGATTGCGGGCTGCTGTGAGGCCTTGGCTGTCCCCTTCAGCCCTGAGTCCTGGGCTGGCCCCTTCAGCCCTGCGTCCTGGCCTGTCCCCATCTCTGGGAGCCTCCCAGGAACCCCGGCCTGCCCCGAGTCCGCAGACAACGGGGGGACATTCTCTGGAGCCCCGAGGGTTCTGAGGGCAGCCAGGCCAGTCGCCTTTGCAGCAGAAGAGACACTGGAGACATCAGCAGAGGATAAAAGGTGACTCTCAGCGGGGTCCAAGGTTTATTCAGAGCTCCTCAGGGGTTCCCACACCTCAGTGATGCACCTTGCTCAGAGTAAAACAAAAGGAATCTCAAGGTTCCAAGGTTTTTTCAGAGCTCCTCAGTGGTCCCCACACCTCAGTGTGCTCCTTGCTCAGAGTAAAACAAAAGGAATCTCAAGGTTACATTTAAAGGGGGGGGAGGAAACCAAAAGTAGACACATTTGCTGACCAATAAAAGCCCTCCAGGGATGCAGCATTAGGGATGGACATTTGGGATGGCGTATAAAATAATATTGGGGGGGGCTGACCCCTGGCCTCGGAATAATCACTCGACGACTTTGACCGAAAGTTCTGGATAGAGGGGATGGGATGCTGAGTGACTGATGGAGAGCCAGGGCAGGGACTTGGGGGTGATCTCAACACAGGAGAATGATTACACAGGTAGAGGGAGGGGGTACAAAAAGGGGTACACTATTTGGGAAAATAAGGGGATACAAAACCAAAACTATTACAAAGTATTACAAAATACAAAAGCACACTACAACACCCATGGCACCCAGCATGACACAGCCCCAGGCTGCCACACGCCCCTCCTGCCCGCTGGGGTCCCTTCAGAGGCATACAAGGGGTTAACTTCGAACTGCTTGGCCTTGTGAGAGATCAGGTGTCACCCACCCTCCCTAGCTGACATAAACTTCATGTTAATAGAAAAAGACAGTGAAAACTCCATCGCGTGCCCTGTCTGGTTTGACAGAAATGCAGTCATATGTCCACATGTGATCAAGATTAAACTGGTGCTGCAGAGTGATCTGGCAGCGTGCAAAACCCTATTAATGTGCACAAACAGTTTTGGGGCAGGGGGGAAAGAGAAAGTTTTTACTTCTGCTGGTTCTGCTGTAAGATGAAAGAGAAAGGGGAGCTTCTAACAGACTGCTGAAGCGAGAACTGAGGGGATCATTTTGGTCTGGGTTGCAATTGCCAAAAAAGATACAGGATATTTTTTCTGTAAACCACTTCTCTGTGAATTCTAGCACAATTTCAACCTTTTTTCCTGAGTGGAATTTATGGGAAGGTGTGTGAAGGCTGGCAGCACTTATCTATCTTGTATCTGTTCTGCAGCATGCTTGAATGGGGTTATTGTGTCAGCAGGACTTAATATTAAAGGCAACATTCAACTTACAACATTACAAAGTCGATTTGACTCTGCAGTGAAAACCAGCCCTGCTCTTCTTGCATTTCTATGTACAAATGCTAGTTGTGCTGCAATTAGCAGCAGTTTCATTTAGGCATGGTGCTCAGATGTGAATGCTCAAACACCTTCCAGGATGCAGTTTAAATATTTCAAAGCCAGAAAAACGTTATCAGTGTTTGTATTGAACCAACTTGCATGACCATTTGCTTACTGAGGGCTGTAACCAACAGTCTGAGCAGCCTTTTCCTCCATGAAGTCCAAATTTCGTGTAAGTTTTTCTCCTCAGTGCTAATGGTTTAAATACCTACTCATTACTCAGTAAGACTCTGTCCCTGGAGTCTTACAAAGACCGGAGGCAAAGGAGGAGTCTAAATGTCACTTCATGTCCCAAAAATGAAGACTTGGTTTGTCTGAGGTGCCTTTCACCCAGTGCAAACATGCACACATGCTTTAGATTTCTCTCGGTGTCCATAGGACTATTCTTAGCAGTGCAGTGAAACGTGGTTGTGTTAAACATGCTACAGAGGAGGTTCAAAATAAATCATGTCTCAAATTGACCTGATTCTCTTCTTTGTTGTTTTCTTTTGGCTATAATATAGCTCACAAAGGGATAAAATGCTGCACTGAAAGTAGCAGTTTAGTTTGTTTCTCTCTGATGCAACTGGTGACACATTTTGCTATTTCTGACTTAATTTCCATGCTTTCCTTTGATTGCACAATTCTCAAAGGTGCATCCTCCATTTTACATTAAGCAAACTGTTTTAATAATATGTATATTCCAGGTACTTGTAGCTAAATAAAAATAATATACTGTCTGGATACTTACACAACTGGCTCACTTAAGGGATTTGGTAAATATCTGTGAATTTTTACAGGTAATTCAGAAACTCCATGTCAAGCAAGCTCCTTTAAATCCAGTTATTTCTGCTCTGTTCTTTTCTGTTCTTTGCAGACATTTTGTTCTCTCAGACCATCTCACGGCATCACATCCCTAGCAGCCAATACTGATTCTTGTGTCCATGCTTAGGGTTGTTTTTTTTTTTGCGTTTTATTTTTTTTCCAGTTCCATCTTTAATAAGCCTCCTGGGCTTTCTTTGAAGATTTCATTTGCAACTGCAAAGAAACCCTTGTGTTTTCCTAATCTTCTATATGGATTAAAAATGTTTTAAAATACTTTATTTTAAAGACTGAACATAAGAGTTCTTGAAGATACATGGAGCTGGGTACTTGACACACATCTCAACTCAAGCCTGATACACAGAAAAAGTAAAAAATGTGTAAAATACTTTTCTGCTTTCTTTAACAAGTTGCTTTGAGCCTGTAGTAATGTTTAAATTCCTTCCTGGGTTCACTGAGGTCTGTAAATATGTTTCTTTCCTATTTTCCTCCACATGTTCTGATACTTGTATGTATACAGAAGTTCCTTCACATACTTGGGGAATAATTCTAGTATTTTTCTTTGTAACTTCAATCTCTTTTAAAGTCTTGGCTGAAGTTCTTGAGACATATAGAAACAACCTGAGATCACCTAAAAGGAAATGTGAAATGTCATGGTACAAACCCAGCCTTGCAATGTCAGAAAGTTTGCAAGCGAGAATATATGCCTTTTTCTGAGGCAACACAGTTTTAACACAAATACTTGCCCAAATCTTGTTGCTCTGTTCCAGCACAATCCCTGGAGAGAAATGGGCAATGCTGAGAAACTTTTGGAAATGGTTGGGGAAAAAAGGAGTCACAGAAAATGGGTGATGACCACACATGGATCTTACTGCTCCTGCACATGATCTCAAGAGGTCAGGAAGGGCTTTTAATTACATGGTTGAGTGGTGCCTAGCACAGCAAAGCTTTGAACCCTGCTAAAGGTTTTTGGATGTTATGGGAATGCCAGTAAATATTGTGCTATTTAACCAATGGTTATTGTAGCGCTTTCAGAATTTGTTTTGTTCCCACAGGTTTTATTTTTATCCACATTCCTCAGCTATGTGTTGGTGTGACTATCACTGCCATTGTTCTGCCAGGATTGTTCCTCACTGTATTCTAGTCTACTTTATTTTTGGATTCTGAGTATGACATTGACCTCTAATCAAATGCAATGTCCCTGACTGAGCTAGGCACCTTAGGGTTTTCCCCTGCTTGTGAAGAGTTAATCAGTGTAGCTGGGACTAGAGCACAGCTGATGTCTGCTGAAGCAGATGCCTGTGCTTGGTCAGATGAATGCACCCTTCAGCTCCAGCAGTTTGATTGACTCCATCCCCCTCGGCAGTCCTGCCACAGATACCTAAAGCCAGGAGAGGTGAAACCCATCCCTGGGGACCTGCTCCATGCTTCCTGTGCAACTAAGCACGGCAACATGATGTGTGGAGGGTGCTTAGCCCCATCCCCATCAGAGGCCTGGGGGCTGCAGGGGCTGTCTCCCCACCCAGCAAAGGGGCTCCTCTCAGTTTGTCCTGTTCTGTGACTCTGTCATAACCATGGCCACAGAGCTGGCCACATCTAGGGCAGAACATCAGCTCCAGATAACCATTTATCTCCCTTTCTCAGCAGAACATCATCTTCCCTCCCTGCCCTGTCCTCCCCTTTGGCTAATCCCTGCTGCTGTTCCCAGTGCTATCCCTGTGCCCATAGCCATGTGGGGTGATTCACCATAGCCTGGTGGAACACCAGTAGTAGCAGGGCTGATGAATTTCAGGGTTAGTAAAAAGTCTGATTTTGTGACTTGCAGTAAAGATTGCCTCTGATTTAATACTCAGACATCCAGGATGTGAATTCCCTGGGATAACCAGGCTAGTATCTTAGAAAGACCTCTGTAAGGTACAGTGCAGCCAGAAGTCTTCTTTAGCTCAGAGACTGCACCCCAAAATTGTAGAAGGCAGACTGATTGTGAGCAGCAATATGACACCAGTGCTGGGAGGAGCAGTGACCAGCTTTCTTAGAATGGCACAGAAATGAGGAGGAAGTGAGAAAGCTGATGGGGAAGATGCTTTAGGGTGTGAAAATTTTTGTTTCACAAAAGGGAAGGTGAGCAGACAGTATGTGCCTACTGATGGCAAGCTCTGATCCTACGACACTGCCTCAAGAAGCAGAAGCATTTGGAGACCAGCTGTCCTAATTGTGCAGCCTGTTCAACACCATGGACTTGGACTAACATTTCCACAGCACAAGAGATGGAAAAATATTTTGTTATTTTCTCATTTACTTCTTTGTGGAAACATGTTGTCTAGAGGTGATGTGGTCCATGTGAAATACTCCATGTGCTTCCAGTGATTTTGGGACTAGCACTTGGGCATCCTGTCTGCATTTCATAGCTCAGAGGCACTGGGCTAGCTCCAGTCAGAGCTGCCATACCTGAGCAGTGCTGTGCTGAGGTAGCAGTCTGAGCCTGGAGACCAGCACAGCAGTTCCACTGGTGATCCATGTCTCTGCAGGAGAATTAGCTGACCAGGCTGCTGTGCTGAGGTGTTAGGCTGCTTCCCAAGGCTGGACTATTTTGCTGGGCATTAACTCTGCAACCTTTGCTCTGTTGCTGTTTCTGCACCAGACAGAGCTGTGGTACAACAGACAACATGACAAATACTGATGCAGCTGAGGTTATTTCAGTCTCTCTGTTGCAAGATAGCTGTACCCAGATTAGGACAATTTGGAGTGGATTTGGTGATCCTTAATAAGTCAAGAAGACCTGGGGCTGGCTGTGTAAATCAGCATAGCAGATCTATAATGCAAAACCAAAAAATTCAACAATGTTACGACTTTTAAGATAAGAGCGAAGCCTCTTGGCTCACTGAAATGACAGCAGCTCAAATAAAGTGGCACTGAAAAGGTAATGAAACCACTGCACTAGCTGTAAGCTATCTGGCAGGGATGCTGCTGAGAAAATTGGTGCAGCAGCAAGAATTCTGCATGGATTGCAAAACGCTGCTGAGAAGCTATATAAAATCACCATAGGTTCACATTTCAGCTAGTTGAAACACTTACAGTTCAAAAACTAGTAGGTATGAAACAAGTTCCTGCTCTTGGACTTTTCTAGACTGCCTCCAACCTTGGATGATTTCTTCTATCTTTTCCCTAAACATTAATTTATTTTTTTTTTTCTAATGGACTGACCATTTAATCAAAGCATAGTGACAAGAATCTTGCTTGCTTTGATTGTTTGTCCTGGATTCTTTAGAAATAGTTCATGAAGTCCCTGCAGACTGTAGACCACAGACTGAAAATCATTTAATAATTCTCTTTGCATGTGCCTTGCAGGTTCCTGGGACACAGCATGCCCTTCAGCAGAAAAATCAGGGTGATGCCTCACAAATGCTTTAATAGGCTATTTGAGACAGAAGATGCATTTTTAGGTCAAGACAGAGGAGTGTGTATGGCAAAAAGAACCTGATTGACAACAAAAGGGCTAAGTGACATTTAGAGTATGATAATGAATTATGTTCTTAATTTCTTTTACATTCAAAAATTTTCTTTATGAGATAAGTGAATTTGTGGAGTAGAAAACACTGTTAGAACTCCTCAGCTGTGGCTAGGTTGGGGGTTTTTAATGTTAAATTTGGGTTAGGAACAGTGTGTGGCTGTTACTTTCTTCTTCAGTTATATTTTTAACTTTTGGCAAAGTCTCATAATCTTGAAGATGTTTATTTTTATAGATTTCAGAACACAAAATAAATAAAAACAAACTATTTGTATCTGTGTGTGTGTATAATTCAATGTCATGACTATGACTTTCTCTGGTCAAAACCAGGACCCAGCAGCTGTTTTCTTCTGCAGCTGTGGAGAACTCGAATAATACTTGATAGTGTTAAAGGTACAAAATATTAAAAAAAACCCCAAGCATTGTCTTTGCTTCCAGTAAGAGAAAGTTATTTATGCAAGAGCTGCCAAAAGATGAAACTCATGTTGTAACACTGCGTTTTTCCAAGCAAGCCCATCCCAGCAGCTGGGGAGGGGCTTGCTACTCATTTTCCTACACTAGGAAATACTTCCATGTAGGGAGAATTTATCCTGAGACACAAAGACATCATTGAAGAAGGGCATCCTGGACCCTCTGTGCTTCTCCTGGCCCCAGGTACTATGGTATTGCTCCCCTTGCATGACAGGGTGGCTGTGGGAGGCAGCTGGACTCCTTGTGCTACTGATCCTAAGATTCCTCCTCCATCAGCTTTGGAAAAGCTTGTAAATGTTTCTGTGGATGGGGAGTTTTTCCGTGTTTCAGAGTCAGAAACGGGAAGCTCAGAAGGGTCTTCATTTGGCACAGCCTCGCTCGGAATGATTTTGCCTCAAGGCATGAGAAGCATGAGCTAGTAGGGCAGAGGTTTTAGGGCTCCGTTTTTGCAGAGACTTAAAGAATACCATGATCATTAAAGGAGCTTTCTGATATTTCTGGCTCTAAAAAGTCTAATAAAAATTTAAGTGGGAAAACATACCAAAGTCACCCTTATTTTCTGTATTTATAGCTCCAGTTCTCACAATACACCACAGACATTACTAGCCATACAAGGCTGCCTCCTCAGTAAGGAGATCTGTGCTGACATCCCCTGAAGTCTGGCATGGCAGGAGCTGAGTGCCCAGCACTGTGTGCAGTGCTGGGCACAGGAACTCTTGGAGGAGCAGCAGGCAGAGCCTGTACAGGCACAAAGGCAGCCCCACCAGAGCAGGACACTCTCTGCCACCATCCTCCAAAGGCAGCTTAAAGGAGGCAGCTGAGTACAGGCATGGGGAGGAGGACTGGAGGGGGCACCTGCAGCCTTGCCAGCTCTAGCACTGGGGCAGGAGCTCTTGCCACAGCCTGTGCATGCTACTGCTGACTGCAAATCCAAGACACAGCCTTGCTTCTGCAGCTGGACTTTGCTCTGAGGAATAGGGGTGTCCTGGATACCTTCTTGTTAATGAAACCTTATTTGCTGTGAATAAATTAGTAGCATCTCTCTGTTTTGAATCCCTTGGGAATGTGCAGTACTGCCTCTGCTTCTGCTATATCAAGCATGGACCTTACCTGCTGGGTTAATCACCCAGTTTCTGTCCTAGGTGTGTCCTGCCAGCTTTTCTGAGGCAATAATCCCACCTTAGCTTTGCTTTAAGTAACACAAAAAATACAATATGCTCAGCTAAAGTATTACTAAGCATGAGGCAGTCTCCTCTGGTTTGCCATAAATGGCTAAAATATGAAACCAACAGCTACCTCATCTTCTCTAAAATGTTCCTATTTTGCTAATTATTTAATGAAGGCTAAGGACTTTATGTCTCTTTCCAGAATTAAGGCCTCAGCCCCATTGCTTCAATGAGCCTAGATGGGTTTTACTGCTGGGATCAGCTGCCAGAACTCTGGAGAAGTTGGAGGTTGACACTTGGAATGGTGATGCCTCAAAAACAAAATGTGGAAAGAGACTACTTGCTGGAAGAAAACACAGTTCCTTGAAACAGTGCACACAAGACCACCTGAGCTTCTCCCAAGGACCCAGAAAGCTGGTCTTGTGACCAGCTGCCTTAAATCTGTGGTGTCTCTGTGGTGTCCTATGGGAACAAGGTAAATTTTCAGTTGCTGTGGTTCTGATCCTCTGTATAGAGAATGGCTGTGAAGTGTATTTTTTAAAATTTTGTAACTACTGCTAGAATACAGTAATTATAAAGATTATTTTATCTGCCCACAGGAAATTTACTTAACCAGCTTCCAGTAACTTCTACTTGTCTTCACCCTGACCTATCTGAATTCTTTAAATGCTGCTCCTAAGTAACACTGACTTAAAAGAAAAACCACCCTCACCCTGTATTTAAATGCAGAAGGTGTCCTAACCTCTCTAGGTGGGAAATAACATGGAGTTTTAATAGTTTTCAAGAAGCAATATTCTAAATTGGGACCTAGCAATTGCAGTGGATTATCACTGGCCAAAAAATGATGACATCTTCTTCCTGGGAGCACCAAAATTAATAAGAAAAGGTTACTTTTGTCAATGTAGTACTCTTGTCTCTTCCAAGGGAAACACTGAGGAAACTTGCAGGTAGCATCAAGTAAAATGAGTTGGGGATTTTTACGCATTCTGAGAGAAAAAGACCACAGATCTATTAATTTCTTTTTTTTTAGGTATGAGGGTTTATTGTGTGAACTCCTTAACTAAGGGTACCATAGATAGTAAAGGTTTCTATAAGTTCAGAAAATGTCTATACTGAATCATGAAGGAAAAATTTAGCAGGTGCTATTATACACAAAGACATCACCTCTGGCTCAGGATGTCCCTGAGTGCAAACCACTAAAAGCTACTAGATATGTTAGTGACGTGCTGTTATATATGTAATTTGTATCTTGTCCTTTGCAGCCATTACTGGCTACAGCTGGAGACAAAGTACTGGGTCTGAAGGACTTTTTTTTCTGATTTGGTAGAGACTTTTAACTCTTGTGCTTTTCTGCACATTTCTCATTTAAATTAGACACACAGCAGGCAGAAATTAAGACCTATTTTACCTGTTCTATAGCAATAGGCTAGAAAATTTGCAGTGCCTGTGCCAGGTTCAGTGGCATTAGCTCAACATACATGCCAATCTCTGTTCTTCCAAGTCCTTTTGCATGAGTACCCAGGTTATTGCATTCAAACCCAGTTCTTGCTCATGGAATCCCACCTGTGCACCAGGGGGTAAGCATGGGTCCTAGACTGTCAAACACAGCTGGCATCATCCTAATGACATCCTGCACAGTTGCCACTTAAAAGCTTCTCCAGTGGTCCTGCACAAGAGCTCTGAAGTGCTTGGGCCACAGAAGTTACCCTCAGCATATCTATCCACCTTCCTGTCACACACTCTTGGTTTGAAGATCTACAGGGCCCAGATCATGTGGAAAATTGTTTCTGAATTTCATTATTGCCTCTGTGAGAAATTAGCAATGTGGTTCTTATCTGAATTTGCCAAACCAGATACCAGATATAATTTTACTTTTCTGCTGCATATAAGAAAGAGTCATCTTCTATCAGAAATAGTTCCCATGAAGGCATTTCTGGGTCTGATCAAATGGCCTTTTGACCATCTCTTTAGTAAACTAAAGAAGGGTTAAGGACCTCTGATGAAAAACAACAAAATTGTTTTGGGTTACTGAGTACTGTTCAGCAGCTGAGCTGCAGCAATGGGCTGTTCTTGTGCTCTGAGCTTGCTGCATGCAGAGATATGTGCAAGCCTAAGTCCCTGTGAACTGTATTTTATTTGACAATTGGAGCAGCCAAAGAGGTCACCTTCTCTAACCCAGTCAGTGAGCAGCAAGCTCCTTGATTTGGATTTGTGTCCAAGCTTTGGACTGATTTATCCTCTCTGTGTACATTCAGTGCCTTGTCACAAAGCTCAAGGGACTGAAGTGGCTATGATACAGATTTTTAAGTAAAGTCAAAGTGAAGACATGGGAAGGGCAGAGAATGGATTTTGCACTGTTATGTAGCTCTCAGCCACAATTACAGTTTGAAAACAAGCCAGGGGATTTGTACTATTGGGAATACTTGGGACATTTATTTGAGGTTCAGAGAGAAATTCCAGGTGGTTCCCACAGTATGACTTTTCTCAGACCTTTGAAAGAGGTGATTTAAAATTTCCTCTGTAACTAAATGATTATAACTAGCAACAACTTCCTCCTGTTTGCAATTTAGTTAATATTAAATTTGTTGCTGTCATTTTTGTCTGAAGGAGCTTGGTAATCCAGCTGATTATTGGCTCAGGAGAGATCAAGAAATAGTGTTCTTCTGAGAGCAGGCACCCAAAGGCTTCAAGCCTATCATATTTGATCACTGCATGAGCCCTGGGCTGGGTAGTGAGGGTAAAGAAATATTTCTTCCTGAAGAGTTTATCAACAGCATCTTTTCATCAGGGTAGGTAATTATTATGGTTAAATGCTTCTTGAAGTTCTGGAATTCTTATGAGTGTAGATTTTATATACATGGAAAAGCTATTGTAAGAGAATATAAAATCATAAAGCCTTTTCAATTAGGTAGTTCACTGATTTGCAGCAGGTTGGGGTTTTTTTGGGAGGTTGACCTGATCCAAAGCTTATGGAAGTCAGTGCAAAAACTCCAAAGAGAATCCTGGCTTTAATTCAAGGAATTAAGTTGTATTCCTTAATGCCATAGGATATTATTGCACTAAAGAGCTTATTAAGATTAAAATGGGATTAGGCATTACTATGAATGAATGCAAAATGTTTACATGGCTGGGATAAAGATTCAAAGCTTTATTCCATATTTCAGGGAAACTGCTCCAGACTGAAGCAAAGAAAAATATATTGCATATCATAGCATTACACACAATGCAGTGCATGTTGTGCCTTCCAAAGAGAGAAACCTGGCACTAATGGTAGGATGTGGAGCAAAAATCTTACTCTATTTTCCAAAGAAGCAGTTCTCACCAAAGATAGAAATAAAAATGTCTTGTGTTCTTCCATGTTCTTTGTTTTGAGGTTGAGACTTTTGCTGTTTTTTTCATATTTATTTTTCAGCAGCTGAGAACCCGGCATCTTAGTCTTGTTATCAGAAGCATACAGATGGCTGCTAAACAGAGCTTCCTGCGTATTTAACTTTGATACTGTAATGGCTGAGCATGAATTTCATATGAAAAGCAAACTTTCTATACATCACTAGTGTACAGCTTGAGAGACAACAGCAGTGGAGATGGCCCAGCGTGACTGCCCTGACTCCTGCGGGAGCTGCGCCTGTTCTGTACCAGATGTTCTCTGCAGGGGATTCTTGGAAGCTTTCTACAACACAGTCACAAATGTACTGACTGTCAGAGCCTTCCCAGCTCCCATGGGGCCCGTGTTTTCCCAAGAAAGGTATTTGTCAGGACTTCTTGATAACAGCTACTTAATATTTTCATGTTATTATCAGACTGTTCTTCCTTGTTTTATCCTCACTCATATTTATCCTCCTTTGTTATCTATACCCTGCAACTACTTCCAGGTGGGAATCATAACTCCACTTGACTCTTTCAGGGGGCTGTGCATGCTGGAGCAACTTCTCTGATGCCTGTGGTGTCCTTACTCCTCCTTTCTTCATTTTTGTTTACTCTTCATTCTCCTTCTACATGAGTTCAAAATACAGAACGGTTTATCCGCTTCTGTCCTCAAAATGCCTAGAACTGAATGGAGCCTTGTGGATGGGGATGCAATAGTGTTAAGATCCTCTCAGATTTATTATAATATAGCTTCTTGTACTATTTCTGTACAGGCAGCTTTAGTTCAAAACTGCCTCCTTTGCTGACCATATTTCATTCCAATGTAATTGTTGACTTGTTTTCCCTTTGCTCTTGTCCGAGACTGGTGCTTACCAGGTCATCTAGCTTAAGGTTTGTGTTGGACTTTCCCTGATGCCTCCATCTGTGTGTTCCTCATCCCAGCTGTCTGTAGGTGACCTGGCCGTGTGCTGACATTTTCAGGACTGACTGTGCTGCACCATTGCAGTGGCCCCCTGTTAGTGAAGTTCAGTGTCCTCGGGCTGGAGTAATACACTTGCTTGGAGACCAGGGTTATAACTAATTCATTAGTTCACAATGATGCACTTACAAAGTGCCTAGCATGGACAGACCTTGGTCCCAGTGAATGTTTCTGGTAAAACTGCAGTTGCTAAAGCCTCATCTAATACAACTTCTTGTTTTCCACATGGTTGTCCTTCTGTTATTTTTCTTCCCTTACTTTCAGACCTGCAGCCAGTTCCCTGCTGCAGACAGGTGCAAGATTGCTATGCCCATGCCAGCAGCTGTCTGGACGATACAGATTTGAGCTGGCTTGAGTCCAGATAGCTCTTGTGAGATGAACAAATGTGTTTGCTTCTCCCTGTGCCAAAGTGGTGTTTTGATCAAGCAATGGGAGTTTGTGCCTCAGGTCACTGCTGGGACAGAAGCCTCTGTATGACTGAGGAATTGACCTTGCCTTCCTCTGCCTATGGCCTATTTGCCCCTCTACAGCCCCTGTAAACCTGCCTAGGTCATACTTCCAAGAGATGTGTTCCAGCAGCCCTCAGTGGTGGGGGTTTTAATGATCCTGGGATTTCTATCTGTTGCTCCTTTTGGTGTCCTGTCCAGAGGTGAGGGGAATTAAACCACAGGTTTTTCTCCTAATAGCACAAGACATAGATTCTCCCACTGATGTTATTCCTGCTTACCTACTGTCACCCATGATTACAGGGTCAGTGTGGTGAGAGTCTGGAGCTCCCACACTTGGATGTGTTTTTCCCCAAGTTCTCTTCCTTCCTGGAAGGTTGTGCAGCCACTGCCTCCCAGAGAGAGCAAGGTCTCTTGTAAGGGACCAAGTTCAGCTTGCTCAGTGCTTTATAAATTATTTGTGCCTTGAGTGGGTGCTCTTCTTCATCATCATAACAGGCTCAGAACTGCTGCAAGTGCTCCTTGGCCAGCTGCTAGACCCTCCCTGTCTGGCACAGACCACAGGCCAAAGCCCAGGGTACAGCTGTGGCAAGCAGCTTTCTGAGCTTCACCACGTTCCTTCTCTGTGTTCTCCATGTTCTTGAAGGTATCCTTCCTTCCTGTGGACTTTTTCTGTGCTGACCACTGTCCTGACCAGGGTCTCAGGGTACCAAAATCATTCTTCCTTCCCAGTGCCCCCCTGTCTAAAGTCCTACTCCTCACAGGGTAGTGTAGTTCATCTATTTCTGTCCTATCCCTTGTCTGCTCTGACATCTGGCAGTCTGTTGTATGTTGAGTATGTGCTGGTGATTGCTATGCTCAGCCACTTCATTTACAGCCTCAGGAATGTGAGAGGCCCCCAGAAAAATGCCAGAGGCAAGAATGCGTTTGAAAATTCCTGAAGGCTTTGATAGAGAAGGTATTCTTTTCACCCAGCAGGAACAGCAACACCAAAATTCTCACCATAGTTATTCTAAACTCCAAGGAGAGGAGCAACATAAAATGTGAGAGTACATGTTAAAGGTAAGTTGAAAGTTTCAACTGACAGATTTAATCATTATGTACCCCCAGCACAGAGGCTGCAGCCATCCACTCCCTCCAGGTGGATTACAGTTGGTGTGGAAGAAGCTCAGAACCATAAATGCTCCCTGCCTTGGGCTGTCAGGACAAGCTTTGGAGGTTCAGGTGCCTAACATTAGTATACTGAGCTGATCCACCTTCAGCAACCCTGACAGCACTATGGGGACTGGGAACAAGGTTTCAAAGTTAAGCAGTCTGGTATGAGGAAATTCCAGAGTTGGGCACATTTATAAGCATGTGATACAATCTTTTATTTTAATTGCATAATCTTATGTTCTTTTTTTCTTTTTTTCCCTTTTTTTTTCCTTTTCTTTTTCTTTTTTTCTTTTTCTTTTTTTTTTTCCAAATCTGTCTAGATTTGCATCACGGTGGTGTGGTGATGCTGAAACAGACTGTTGGCTGGAATAACCTGCCCACCCTATGGAGCATTACATAAATGCTTTCAAAAATAGACTTGTTGTTCCTCAGATCTCCAAGCTGAGGCCCTGGATCTTACTGTCTGAGTGAGATCTGACTCAGAGAGAATGAGATTCACTAATGAGTACTTACAGCTGCAACCACAACTAATGACAGCTGCATTTTAAAGTTCAAGATAAAATGTGAAGTACTCTGAAAAATCAAGTATTGAAGACCTAAAGGTGGTGGGTACTCTCAATTTGCCTAACTCTCAAAATCCCATTTATAAAATAGAAAAGTGCCCCACAAAACACAGAGTGATATTGTCAGGGTACATTTTTTAGCCTACACCTTATTGATCAATACCATAGGAAAATGTGACAGTGGCTTGATACTGAGTGAGGTATTACACTGAGAGTTTGTGGTTGTGGGGTTTTTTTGGGGGGGGGTGGGGGGGGTGGGGTTTGTTTTCTTTCTTTCTTTTTTTTTCTTTAATTGTATTTTTATTTATTTTAAACTGAGATTCCTGAGGTGATTTCGTTTTGGGGGGATGGGGTGAGGAGGAGGACAGAAGCAAGACAAATGCTTCTCACTGTTCCAAATGTTCATTCTTCTTTTCTTGCAGAGATTTGGGTTTAATTAATTGTTTCACTACAGTCAGAAACTGGGGTCAGCGAGGATGGGACTCAAAATTTGGTTATGGTTTTAAGTAGATATAACTATGTGAGAAGATGTTTTTCTGGCTTTCAAAATGTGATTGGGAAGGGTTTTATAAAAAGCCCTCACAAAGGGAGTCCTGAACAGCTCATATTTGTATCTCACAGGATTGAGAACATTCAAATACAAAAGACCTTCAATTGGACACCCAGTAATGAGTTGCAAGAAAAAAACTCCAAAGATGGCACGAAAGAAAACACTTCCAAGGCTGAGATTTGACAGCATAACAGAAGAAGACAATTGCACCTGACCATCTTGAAACCCCTGTGGACACCTAGAAAGTTCAGCAACAGAAAGAAGCAAGAGGAGATGAGTGTTTGCAGGTCTGTCTTGCAGTCACGGCAATGAGAAGAAACTAAGTGGCATTCACACCTCAGCAATTTTTTGCTATAGGGTAGAAAACATGCTGACATTCATTTGCACATAGTCCTAGAAGATGTAGCTGGCCAAAAGATTTCAGCCTGAAGGAAACCCTGTGCAACACTTTTGGGAGAAAGTCATCACTCAGGAAAAAACTGCTTCTCAGATGATATCACAGTCAGTCTTTATTGCCTATTGTTCAGAGATAAATAGCCGGTTTTCTCTAATGAGAAGTGATAAGTGACTTTCAGGGCTTTCCCCAGGAAAGGAAAGGATTTCAGAAGGAAAAGCTAAGTCATCTGCCTTTCCCTGGCTATATTTTGTAAGCAAGTCAGACTACATTCTTAAGATTTTTAAAACACTTTTATTAATTTTTATTCCTTTTGACATGTTTTTATAGTAAAAGAACAGAGAATACCATATTACAATGCATATAGACTGAAGTCCTTCAACAAGCTGCTTTAACATATTTGCTTTCTTGCACTATAGCCACCTCTCACTGAAAAACGGAAGTTTCAGGTATTGTGGCTCATTAGAAAAAACTCAGAACCTCAGACAAAAAAACTATGAGTGTGTTTTAAGACTCTTCTTCTAAGCCTCAAAATTCCTTACAAGTAAAGGAATGAATGTGATTCCTATTAATGAATAGAAATTATTTTCAAAATAACTAACAAACTGTGTTGGCTCAAAACATTCCTCTTCTGATACAGCTCATCAGCCAGTTATGAGAGCTGGGTTATGGGTGCATTCCTGTTAGACTCCTCTGGGAAGGAGAATGGGGGAGTTCTCTGGTGGGAACTGGGGCTATGGCAATCAGATGGGGAACTACACCAGGACCTTCTAATTTGCTAAAACTTCAGTCCCTGGACTAAGGAGAATTTTGCTTTTACCCTAGTATTTTCTGACAAAGTATCTCACCGTCTGTGGGCTGCTTTCCCAAGGTCTGAGATGAAAAGAGAGCAAAATGGCGAATTAAAATTTCCTTCTCTTGTTTTTGTCTCACTTAAAAAAGCTTAAAAAAGGGAAAACTCAATCAAAATAGAGGCAGCCAGCTCGAAGGATTCAAAACTGGATCTAATGGGTCTTTTCCCAGAGAGAAGGGGACAGACTGAGAAGGTGGAATGAGGATCATATGTAACAGGATGGCATAATGGGAGGGAGAGCGTGAGAGTATTGCCATACATTCACATTTAACTGCAGAAGGAGAGGGCTAGTATATGAGCCTGAAAAAAAAAAGAAATCAGCTCCCTATAGTAAAAGCTAAATAAAGTAATTTATATAAAGAACACTTAGGGAAAGAAGAAAAGCATTAAAAGGTGAGAAAGGCGGGAGAAGCTGGAAGCAAGTGGAAAGCACAGACTGGCTCTGCCCAAGGAAGTAGCTGTGGGCTGCAATTAGCTAAATGGTACACGACTCTGGTGCTGCGATAGCGCTGCGGTTCTGAGCCCCTCCATGGCTTACTGCTGCGCCTGATGGCAGCAGTGCTGAATAATAAAAGCTGTACTCTGGACTGCCAACGGGAATTAATTTCCTTTAGCTTTTGGTGCCCAAGCTATATTTTAGCTGAAAACTGCTAGCTTTTATTCCTGGAATAATGGTAGCAGATAACTATGGCACCGCCATGGATTTATAGCAATGCTTTGTGTGTGGGGATCAATCGTTTAGACAGGATTTGCTCTCCTCTCCACAATCACTCCTTGCTGCCATGAACATGTTCAGCATAGGAAAGATAAGACAGGGGGAGGTAGTTCTTATGCAATGAGGCTTCTTAAACTAAAAGCAATGACTAAAAATTCCACCTCCTCTTATGAATACTATGTAGCTACAATAAACTTGCTCCTTGCCTGCAAACAAGCCAAAAGCCCTTCCTTAATGCCAGGGAGTGTCGGTGCCTTCCCTGAAGGTGTAAGTGGTGCCTCACCACTCGGCAGCACTCGGGCTGGCAGAGACCAGCAGACACAGATCGATGGGGTTAAGTGGATTCGCTCTGTGCCTGCATGTACACGGCCTGCCCTCCCCTGCCTCCCCGCTCGCTCTGCTGTTACTTCTCTCTGGGGACACCGTTTGCCTGCTCGTCTAAACAAGCTCCGGAGCTTGAAATTGCCAGGGAGTGGAGAGAGAAAAGCCTTCCTACTTATGAGGGGCAGGGTGAAGGGAGACGTGTCCTATGCTGAATGCAGGGAAGAGGGAGCAATTACTGCAATATCATTTTCTGCTGCATGTGGCAGGACCGCTGGCACAGTCTGGTGACAGATCATAAGGATTCTCTGTCTTAATAAGCAGCAAGCATGTCCTGGGGAGCAAATGTCTCATGTAAATATGTATTGGCATGGGGACATGCGTCACACAGGGCTTTCCATCAAAGGAGAGGAAATGCAGCATCATTTGGAGGGCTGCTTCTTTGGAACTGCAACCACAAAGGAATGAATAATAGGATTAATTCACTTAGCTATTGATCTCAGACACAGCACACATTTTCATTTAACGTTATGAGAACAGCCAGACTCTCATGGTTCATAGCCTGTGGGCAGTACAGCAGAGACAGCATTTGCAAGCCCTTTTCCCCATTTGCTGATGAGGTGAATCTTAGCAGCACGTTCCTTATGGTGAGCCACTGGGGAAGGATCTCCTATGGAAAACAACCTCATGTCTGGACTCGTGACTCTAATGCTGTTCTCTACAAATGTACTCTGAGCAAATAATTGGTGGCCCAAATAACACAGGGACCTACCCATGGAAATTCTGTATAGAAAGCTGAAGAAAGGGAGGGAAGCAAGAAAACAGAATAGGCTCATTTAATGAGGTCTGGATGTACATGCACACAATTTCTCAGCTAATCAGGGAAAAAGTTCAGATACAGCCTCCCCATATCACCATAAACATTGAAGATCTATGACAGTGAGAGAAGAAAGCATATGGTGCAGGGACACATTAAGACATTTTTCAGTAGCTTCATCGCATGGAACATGAGGTCTGCTCAGGGTCCCAAATAACTTCTTTGCCAAATTAATCTGCAAAATTAAGTTTCTCATAACTAGCTCTTACAAAACCACCCTGCCCATAAGCAAGTGGGTGCAAGGGCCAAAAGTAAGTGTCAAAGGTGGTAAAGACCATGCTGGGATCTGTGGAGTGTCACCAGGTGACCCCAGTAGAGATGCTGACACCTTAGATGATCCCAAACTGGGCCAGCTCGTGCAGTTCCAGATGGCTGAAAGCTTCCCATGGGCAAATCACGGTGATATCTGCAAAAGAGAGAAAATGACAAATGTGTTCTTGATCTTGCACTCCTTGGATTTATTTTGTATTAATGGAAAGGCTGATTTACTCAGGAAACGTTAACAAGAATGAGATTCCATTTAAAGGTTAAATGAGAAGATGAGTATTTCCAGTCTGGTACTACCTGTCAGACCAAAGCAGATCAGTGTACTTTCTCTCTGTAAGCAAAAGCAAGCCAGCAGTTCCTAGTCTTTTCAGTGACTATGTAAACTGGTGTAACAGTTAATTCCAGTTATGTGGTTTCTCCTCTTCTTATAAATTACCTGTAGCCAAACTGTGATCTCCTGGAAGGCATGTGCAGTTTTAGATCAGATGCTGAATAATTTGGCCTACAATATTCAGGATCTGTAACTCTCTCTTCATCAATACTTCAAAGTTCTGACTGGTTACAGTTCATCCAATGCATGTTTCTCAATCCCAGATGGGTACATAAAATTCTTAAAATTAGGATTCTGATGACAACACAAATACTTAACCATCTGGGATTTAGTTTCTGTGATTTTTTGGTATTAATAGCTTAGCATTTAGCATTTATTTGAGAATCTCATGCTGCTGAAATTCTTAGCCAGAGTATTAGCAGAAAACAAACAAGCACTTCTGCAGCCCAGTGTAGGTAGTCTGAAGCTGAAGCATACATAAATGGTCATTTCTTCATGTAGTGCCTAAGCATGGACGTGGCAGCTTGGGGAGGCAGAACTAATCTTCTCTGGTGACCCTGAGAGCTGCAGACAGGCCAGGGAAACAGAGGCACCCCTGAATCCTCTCCCATGATCAGGTTTGTCTGCACTAGTGCTAAAGAGAGCATGACAACAACATCCTGCATAGTTTACCTGTGCCCAGCCCCTCCATGCCTGGGATGTCATCTCCAAACCTAGAAGAGAAAAGAGCAGGTAAGGAGTGAGTTTGGGACAGCAGCAGGGAAAGAGGAGATGCCCTAAAGCCCCAGCCAAGGAGGAAGAATAGTGGGTAGAGAGCAGGAGAGAAGCAGCTCCAGGCTGGAGAGCTGAGGGGGCAGGGGGAAGCCTTCTGGCTCCTTGCCCAAGGGAAGATGCACAGAAGCACAATGTAGCAGCGTGGAGCTACTCAACCAGCACGGTTCCTTTTCTTTCCAAAACTCCCTTACCCTCTTACTCCTTTTTTGGGGGGCTTGCTCTTGAACTGCCTTGTCTGCCTCTGCTTGAACTTGGGAGGCCCCTTGCGTGGTGTGGTGGGGCCGGTTGGAGCATCGCCGGTGTTGAGGTTGGCGGCTGGGGTCTCACTCATCGCTGGGCTGTGTGCAGCAGGCACGTGCCTCTCTCAGATCCCTCTGCCTGCAAGATAACAGCAAGGACTGACACAACGCTCTGCTTATCTTTTCTGGGTATCAGTAGTCAGATGACAGAATTATGGAAAATATAATTGTGACAGGATTAAAGATAATGGTATTAAAGATAATAAAGAAAGATTGTAATGAGTACAAATTAAGCAGGGTAGCGCTGCCTTTCATCTGGCATGCTAGAATTAAGATGCCAAGCAAAGCACACTTGATCTAAGGCCAAAGACATTTACCCCATGGTGCAATGTCTTGGAGAGCCAGGGAGACTAACACCTCCTTTTGTCTCAAACACAGTTGCACTCTTGGAAACAGGTTGCTGCAGAAGCTTGCCCCACAATTTAGGTAAAATAGCAAGTTTAATGCCAATGCTGGATTTTTTTTCCTAGCTAGCCTTGAAATAGCATTGCTGAGGTTTTTGCTTACTGGTTCAGGGCCTGACTACTACAGGAGCCATGAAGACACATGTACGGCTTAGAGAAATATCCTGTCCTTGGGAATCACCATGATATACTTCATCTGTTCTCATACTTGTGCCTAAGCATTACCTTTAGAACACTGATGGACATGGGATGCTGGGCTGGAAGGGTCCCTTGTCTGGGTGGAGCTGCAGTTAGGGCCCAACGCTTGTCAATACCAAACTCGTGGGAAATAGCACAAGATCTTTGCGAGATTATACAGAAGGCTAAAGCAACACACTGGAGACTATCTTTTAGGCAGACGTTAATGTCACAAATTTCTCAGGATTTAGAGAAGTAAACCCTGTAACTTTCCCCAGGATGTGCCCATTTTGATATTTTTGAGCATTATCTTAATGTGCTGATCCCTCTTCACCACACTGTACATGAGCCAAACTCCACAAGGGATAAATAGTTATCAAGGAGCAATTTCTGTTTGGGAGACATGTCTTCTGTCTTAGACAGCAGAACTGCTGCACTCTGAGCCTTTTGCTTCCTTCCCAGAGAGGACAGCTGTAATTCTCACCAGTGCCCAAAGGGAAGCACCCAGCCCTTCATCAAATGTCGTGCTAATTAGTATGACATTAGTATTACAATGGTCTGAACAAGTGCATTTATGGATAAAAATAAATTCAACTTCTTTCTTTCTTCCTTGAAGTCATGTTCTTCCCCATGACTGTTATATACCAGGTGTTCATCCCCGTGCATCCAAGCTGATGTAATCGCTGATGGAATTAACTTCAGGATTTGGTTCTAAAGACTAATCTCATAAGGTCTCCATAGTACTCTGGCTTAATCCCCAACATCACCTGCCGTGACACTCTGGACTTCTAATCTCAGAACTATAAATGTCATCAAAGATTTCTTTCCTTAGTCTAAAGAGAGTTCATTCCTTTGTCCTGAAATAGAGCGTTGGAAAGCAAATCCTTATATGCAAGGAGAAAGATCATCTGAGCAATCCTCCTGTGCCACTCCCACATCCATGCAAGGTGAAGAGCCATCTTTCTGTATCTGTAGCAGTCTGGAAATACTTCATCCAGGGCATCTTTCCACCCGTGGTGGCAGTAGGATGGTTCCAAATGATAGCACCTAGAGGCAGGCTAGTCTTCTGTCGCTTGTGGTCAGGCTTCTGTCGCAGCTGTGATATCCCAAGCAGGAGACTGGACAGGTTCCAGCAGCCCCAAATGGAGCAGCAGATGGCTGTGTCTGAAGCTGAAGTATGCACAGATGCTGTTCCCCCGCGTGTAACACAACGCTTCCTAAGCACACTCTGTGCCCACAAACACAAGGATCAGCTCAAACTGTGGAAGTTACTTATTTGGCTGTCATCTCTGCAGCGCCTGAACAGTTGCCCAGTATTTACAGCTTTTTCTTTTTCCTCACAGCATGGTGGCAGGACAGGCAAACACTGCCACCTTCTTCTTTAACAGAATGAGAATGGAAGCGCAGTGATAGGTATGACCTGGACTGCACTACTAGGAGGAGAGATGAAATCTTTTGACTCATAGATTTTTAGGGCCAAACTGAGAGACGAAGGCATTTGCTTCCAAAACAAAAATAGAATTTGGTCCCTCTGTTACTCAGGATGGGAGGAATTCAGATGATACTGCCCTACAACAAAATGCTTTGCATCAGAAAGCTGCTCCACAGCATGTCTGCTAAAGTGCCATAGTCTATTATTGTGTTTGTCTCAGGTGCAATTCTCATCAGCAGGTTGTCTGTCTCAGTGCTAGACCCCTCTCCTGAACTAAAAGAAACATGCATCCACTTTTAAGCACCATGTTAATTCAAGTTAGTTGGCACCCCTCTCAAGGGCTACTCCCAAAAGTACAAGAGAGAGAACAAACCAGCTAACAGATTTCCATCCCTTGGGACTGACATCCAAAACTTGAAAGATGCATTTGAGCTCCATCTCCAGCTGAATTCCTGCCTTGCTTCAATAACCTCTGCTGTGTACTGGCATGTTACCTTAACCACAGATATGTCTTTGAGGGTCAAAACATCTTAAATACTTGAGTCCATGTTTTGTCTCTGACTTCACTCAATAGAAGAATAGCTAATGGAAAGATTCATCCCTTGAAGTTTCTTTTTGCCTCAATCTGAAGTAGTTGTATCCCTTTACCAGATACTCAATAACCCACGATTTGGTAGGAAAAAGGATCTGCCCAAATCACACTTCATCCTCTCTCACCTGCATGAATTCAATAAAAAGCACTCTATGAATCTTTTAGCTAGGGACATGTCTAACATCAGGGACAATTCTAACTTTTCCCTTACAAATCTCTCTCTACTTCTATTCTCTCCATGCATCATAAAAAAATGACAGAGGATGGGAAGCAACCTTAATGCCACATAAGAACCTTCCTCTTGCCACTGAAATCAAGCTGCCTTCCCACCATGGAGCTGGTGGGACTTGCTTGCCATCAGAGTCAAAGAATTCTCCATCCATGCTGGAGTGGGCCCTGCCCCACAGCACAGAACCTGTGCCAGTTCCCACACCTTGGGAACAAAGTGCTCCTACACACAGCCAGACAAGCACCCCAGGATCACAGATGAGAAATAAATGCCAATAGCAGCTTCTTCCCATGGGAATTTCACAGCCTTTTGTCTTACCGTACCTGGTTACTTGGATAGTCCTTGGTACCAGATCAAAGAGGTGGCTTGACAAACGTTCTGAGTCTCCTCTAGATCTCTGCGAGTGCTATGCTGCCTTCTCCCAGTGTTTCCTGGTCTGCCAGAGCTCTTTTGCTCCTGCCAGCGCCAGCACGCAGCTTCTGGGCAAGAGCTGATGGCTGTGGATGCAAAGACTGGTGAGGCATAAGATGCTCTGCCATGCACTTCCTCTGCTCCCCTCTGATGAGGTGTTACCTAATTGCCCCTGACAGCATTTCTGCTCAGTCAAGGGCTTAATCCTCTAGGTAAGAGCTTTGCTTGCATCTGAATGCTAATTATACCTAATACACATTAATGGGCTTATCTCAGTTGCGTCAGAAATCCCACCTCGGGGTTGTTGGCCAGTTTAATCATCCTTCTTTTAGTTTTACTTAAATTTAAAGGGGCTTGAATACTACTGACAAATGTTGACTCTTTAATCTGCTCCATCCTTAATCTCTGACTCTCTGTGGAAAATGTCCCTGGCAGATAATGTAGAGGCATCACTTGATCTTCTTTTCAGACCGTTTTGGTGTAGGAACTCATCTTCCCCTGTCCAAAGCTCCCAAAAACACAGATTCCTCCATGTGTACTTGTCTTATGCTGCCTCAGGGTGTCAGACACAGAACCCCCATGAGCCATGGCGCTCCATGCAGGCACTCTTCCATGAGCAGAGAGAAACCAGGGGGAAACATCCTTGTGCTGATGTTCTTTTTTATGGGTTTCTTGCATGCTCAGATCTTAGCCTCAGGAGAGCCAGTAGCATCATCCTTTCAGGCTTTTGTCAGGGAGCATCGAGTCCAGGGCCTTTGAGGAGTCTCACAGCTCCAGTCTCGATTTCTTGAGGTGGCTAATCATAGTCCATGCAGGTCCAGCCCTTTCTGCTCCTGTGTCTTACACAGGACTTCAAATCCTTCATTCTGGCAGCAGTTTTAAGACCGAGAACAGGTGAAAGAGGATGCACTCTAAGAGATAGAAACTCGTTTCCAGTAGAACTACATTCCCAAATGGGGATCACTGGAAGGACTATCCCAGTGGAAAGAAGGGATTCAGTAACAGCAGAGGTACAGCACCAGGCTATGAACTCCTCACTGATGTGCCCTGCAGGCGTGGCTGGGCGCTGGGGCAGGAAACACCAGCTGCCTGTCCCAGCTGCTCCGGCACCAGGCTATGAACTCCTCACTGACGTGCCCTGCGTGGCTGGGCGCTGGGGCAGGAAACACCAGCTGCCTGTCCCAGCTGCTCCTCGGCAGCCCCCAGTGCTGCTCGCATGCAGGCTCAGCCAGCTGAGGACACAAGCTAAGGGAGCCCCCACAGGGGGGTGCCCAGCACCAGGAACTGAGCAGCCCCTGTTTGTACAGCCAGGGAGCTTTGAGACCAAACCACTGCAGCAGCACCTGCCCTAATGGTAGAGGAAACACAAAACAACCACACAAAAGAACCACAACTCTTTCTCCCAGCTACTGGATCTGTTCATACTCTCCAAGCACAAACATCCAAATTTTTCCCCCATGGAGTTCTATCTGGACTTTTCTCTCCCCTGGGTTTTTCAGCCAGTTCCTTTTTCATCCCCCTGCCCCCCTTGCTATTGCCTTGAGCTCCTGGGGAACACTTACAGTGCCAAGGGCTCCTCTTGCAAATCATTCAAGTCCCGTCCTCCAGCCTGCGTAGAAAGAGTCTCGAGGTGTCCTTTGTCCTGCAGATATACCCTGCCACCAGGTGACATCAGGGCATCAGTCGTGGGCGGGCGTCTACACGGCAGGGGTGAAATGGGGGGAGCACTGTGAGAGCAGAGCTGTGCAGGCACAGCTCCAGCAAGGTCTGGAGGAGCAGCAGAGCCTCGGCACACTCCTGAGGGGTGACATGCCCCTGTCTGCAAGAAGGTTGTGTCTTCTCTGGAGCTTCTGGGGGGACATCTCTGGAGAAGATAAATAAAGAAGTAACCTGCCCTTTGAGTGGTGCTGCTTCTTGGGAACACACAGTGTCTGCACATGCCAGGGAAGGGAGGATTCCCTATCCCTCTCCTGTGCTGGTGAATGCCTGGAGGGGTTTCTGGTGAACTTCTCAGAGGTGCTGCAGGGCCAAGACACACCTTAGAGCGTGATGCACACAGCTAGCCCAGAGCCAACAGGGCTGAGTCTGCTCAAGGGAGTCACAGGGAGTGCTGCTGAGGTGCTGCAGGGCTCTAGTGAAGCAGATGGGAAGGCAAGGGGAGAATGGGAACCTTTGTCTCTCATGTGGGTGGCCAACCAGTCACTCCTGAGACCCAAGGTGTTGTGCTGAGGTAACAGCCAGGTCTCATCTGGGTACCAGTAGCGTTGTTACTGGGAGGGGCCCCCAGAGGTAGAGCTCAGCCCATACTCCAGCCCATCAAAACTCCTGTGTGGTAATGCACATTGTTTTATATCCAGTCCTTGGTGTCTCCCATGTGTTTTAATAGCCTGTTGTAACTGCCTGGAAGATCAGTGTCAGAGTTGGTGGAGTCTCAGGATGAAAAGAGAAGGTCCAGAGTCCTGCAAAAAGGTGCTGGAAGATCATCCTCAGCTGCAGCAGTGCCTCAGCCATGGCCTGTAAGTGTCTGTCTGGAGGTACAACCACAAGGTTAACAGCCCTCTGGGGCTCTTGGCCCTGGTGAAGCACCTCACACTCACTCTTGTTGAGCATCCTCCTCACTGCACAAGATCAGGGCTGGCAGGACTGAAAACAATCCCAGGAAATGGAGTAGCAGCAGGGGAATCACAGCAACACAAGGGCAGAAGGAAACCAAAGTGTGAGTTTATTTATGATGGATGTGATTTGTCTTTGGGTGAGGTTGAAAGTGTCTGTCTGGAGGTACAACCACAAGGTTAACAGCCCTCTGGGGCTCTTGGCCCTGGTGAAGCACCTCACACTCACTCTTGTTGAGCATCCTCCTCACTGCACAAGATCAGGGCTGGCAGGACTGAAAACAATCCCAGGAAATGGAGTAGCAGCAGGGGAATCACAGCAACACAAGGGCAGAAGGAAACCAAAGTGTGAGTTTATTTATGATGGATGTGATTTGTCTTTGGGTGAGGTTGGAGGAGGGGATTTTGGCGCAGACAAGCCAGCCAGGGGTGTGACTGTGTGTGACCAAGAAGGGACAGTCTCTCACTGATGTGACAGACCCTGGCAGGGAACACCAGTCCAGCACTGTGCTGGTGCTGAGCAAGAGTCCCATTGCTGAGGCCTCTGACCTTTCAGACGGCTGAAGTTAGACAAGATGAATCCTTCAGTGAGACTCTTAGCTTACATTAAAACAAATCAATAAGGTCCTAGCCCTTGAGTGGGTACTGAGAAGCTGGGAAGTAAATCCTGGATGTAGCTGAGAGGCTTTCAATCAGAGAAGGAGCAAACACATATTCCCACACATTTAAGACAATCACACAGCTTTCAGAGACTTGTGCAGAAATTTCTGGGCACAGGAAAGAGAACGGGGGCAGCATCTTGTTGGCATCCTCTCTTTCCCTGTGATGACTGCAGCTTGTATACAAATGTGTGGAGATTCATTGCACTCATCCTCTTCTGACAGCACAAGTGATTTCTGTGGGCAGGGACCTGCTTGTGTGGATATAAAGAGGTGCAGCCTGCTGGCAGCAGACTCCCTCCTATTCCCGCTGCTCATTCCCATGCCTCCATCTGCTGCAGACAGGTTTCCAGGGGCTCCCCCTCCCCTTCTGCCTTCTTCTATCTAGGTAAAGTTGCTGGGGAAATCAGCTGTACAGCGCTCTACTCCTCTTTCCTGAGGCTTCAAAATTTACATATGTTCAGGCTGTTTGTTTTCAAAATACTCCCTTTGTTTTCCTGTTTTCCCAGTGAAATCTGTCTTGTTTCCCTTTAACAAAAAGTGGACTGTGGGAAAAAAATTTCCATGGTGTCACATGAAGATATTTTTTTTACCACTGGCAAAACATGACAGAAACTCCCTAAAGGCCCCCACTTCTCATGTTCTTTCTTATCTCCCAGGATTATCAGTCCTCTCTCTCCATCCATACTCTCTGTCTCCCATCCCCTCACAAAGTGGGTGGCATTTACTTTGCAGACTTGTGAGTGCACAGCTTCTTTTCAGACCAAGAGGCACCTGCTTCATGTTCGTGCCTGGCTGCCACATCAGATGGATGAGGAATTCTGCCCAGGGACTGAGAACCCAGTCCCTGCCCCTCCCTGCCCAGGTTTTTCTTCCCCAGGAAAGCCAGTGCCAACTTTTTTGGCCACAACAGCTGCCATTGGATCCAGAGCAGAGCTGCAGCAGAAACAAAGGTGTCCAGGTGGTAGCAGGAGTGCAGTCCTTGTGGCCTCAAAGGAAAATTCAGGAGCTTCATCACCTCCAGCCGGATTATATTCTGTTCCAAGGAACCACTTAAAAAACATCTCCAAGGTTTCTGACCCTATTTATGAGCTGGTGTAGCCATGGAAACAGTAGTTATGCCAGAAATAGCAGCTCACTTGAATGACAAAGAAAACACAAGTTTACAAGACAGTGATTTTTCCAGAGGCTGACTGAGCTCATGGGACTGTGGGAGGAAATCCCAGCTGAGGCACAGTCTCAAGGATGCAGCTGATAAGGGCTGTGGTTGGTGTGGGCCACAACAACTTTTGAAATGTGTCTCTATACCTTGTGCCACATACTTGGGAGACTTTGTGCCTTATTGATAGAGATTTATCACTTGCCACAAAGATATACCTAGCTGGAAGTGAGCAGAGAATTAACCAGGCAGTAAAATGTTGGTTTCCTCCCTGAAGACAGGCAGCCTACCAAGTGCCTCTGGATCCCTGGTGAGGGAGTCATGGCAGGACCTGGATGTAGAATGGGATTGTCTGTTGGTCTCAGAGAAGATCAGTGAGGTTGTCATGTCAACAGTGTTGTGGTGAGAAACTCAGTGTAGTCAGGTGCCTGCAAATGAGGACTCACATGCTGAAATCCCCCTCCTGCAGTGCTGACCATGCTCCTAAGCCTCTTGTCATTCGTGCTAGTGCAGAAAAGAGGAACAGATACAGGGGATTGGGCTTTCCCTGGCACAGATACTTGGTTTGACTACATGCAAATCAGTCCATAAAAAATGCAAAGAGGAAGGCACGCTCGTGAAGAGTTTTATCATTTTTCCTTCAGGAAATCTTGCACAGTTATTTTGGTGTCAGGATGAAGCATCTATAACAGCCTGCAATAAATGGGGTGTGCTGACTTTGGGAATCTGTGCCTGCTGCTGGATACAAAAGTTATGTTCAGTGTCACTGGGCTCAGCTTGCAGAAGAGCCTGATCTTGATACTCATTTCCACTCATACCCTGGAGGCTTCTCTGGCAAGAGGGCAGAGAGGAAAGATGCTGAGGTCTGTTTTTCTGCTACCAGGACTCAAGAGGGAGATTTTCATGACCAACCTTAGAAAAGGATCCTTTGAGGAAATAGAAATCAAGTGAGAAGGTTTTGTTGAACTATCAGCAATGGCCCTGTCTGTGCTACAAACTGGGTATTGGGGACATAACTGAGTCCTCAAGCCAAATGGCCATGGGAAAAGCTTCTTCAGGAAAAAATGAAGGCCCTGCTTTTCTTGTTCGGTCAAGGGTGCTCTGCTTGCACATGTGAGAACATCATTACAGGCCCCAGGCCTCCAGGCACAAATGCTTCAGGACATTCTGGGGCTTTTTATAGCAGATGATATAAAACCATGTAGTCTGTCCTACACTTCATTAGTTACCAGAGTTATATTTTCTTCTCAGTAATGAGTCTGGTCTTTCTTGGAACAGAAAACCAAGGCTTAGTATCTCATACTCACAAGATTGCTATGTTAGCATGATTTTAGTAACTTACAGAAACTTTTCCCTGATTGCCATAAATAAAAGGAAAACCAAAAGAAATCCACTCTTTTTTTTTATAGCCCTTTTCACCATCAGATCTCAAGAGAGAGAACTATATTTTTGTCATTCTTATTTGTAAATATGGAAGTGATGGTGGAGAGAAAGTTCACAGACCTGCAGATGAGACTCAGCCATGCAGGCATCTGCTGAGGAGGCTGATGCTCTTGGCCATGCAGCACAAAAAGCTCAGTGTTTCTAACTGTGCTTTGATTCATTGTTTAAGAGCATCCCCATGCTCATTGCAAAGCTGTCCCAAGAGAAAGCAATATCATTAGTGAGCATCCTTTCTGTGCACTCACTTTGCTTAATGTCTGCATCCAGGCTGTTGGTAATGACACAATAGGACTGACTTTGTTAGATCATTAAAAAAAAAAAATCCTTTCTTTCTTGTTTTTTTCTTGTTTTCACTCTGTCCACAATTAAAATATCTGCTATTTTCATTTATATGATTATTTTTCTCCTGAATGACATGTACAGAACAAGCTCAACATTGATATATTGAACAAAAACTTAGCATTTTTCCCTTTTTATCAAGCCCAGGTAGTTAATCTGGTTATCTATGTGACTGCCATAATTTTCTTGTTTTCACTCTGTTCACAATTAAAATATCTGCTATTTTCATTTATATGATTATTTTTCTCCTGAATGACATGTACAGAACAAGCTCAACATTGATATATTGAACAAAAACAGCATTTTTCCCTTTTTATCAAGCCCAGGTAGTTAATCTGGTTATCTATGTGACTGCCATAAATCAGAGCTTGTGGTTGCCCTTAAAAAAATCACAGAATTTCCACAGTATTGTCTCAAGAGTCTTATTCAGATTTTTCTTTTCTCATAATTGATTCCTTCTGTATGAATTACATGCCATGCACCTGTGAACAGTGATTAAATGGTACACTAGCACTTTCTAAAATAATGCATTGAACTAAACAGAGAAGCAATACTGCCTTGTTAAAAAAATAGGTGTGATTTTATTTAAATAGAAATCAGAAAATCAGATTGTTCCAGAGCTTTGTTCAGTTTAAAACAGTGTAGCAAATTATTCAGTGTCACTGGGCTAAGAAGCAGAAACTGTACACAAGTCAGCTCCAGATGTCTTCTTTCCTGACAGCTCCTTTTCTCATTTTTCTCATCTTTTTTTTTCTTTCTTTTTTTTTTTTTTTTTTTTGAATGATTGGTTCCTTCTCCTTGGCAACCAGCAGCCCAATAAAGGAAAGCTTTCCTAAACATTTTGGTAAAATGTTTCTTTCTTCTTCTTAAGGGGGCACATATCTTCCCCTGGCTTTCACCCCACGCAAGAGGCATTCTTCCTTCCTCCTCCTACCACATAAAAGCACCTCTGTGCAATCTCATTCAGTTTAGCCCTTTGCCACCATTATTATGATTTTCTTCATATAGCAGTTGAGGCTTTCAGAAAGAAATGATTGCTTCTGGGGAGCACCTCACACTCTCCTTGGGAACATTTGACTAATGGGCAGAGGAGGCAGCTCTTCCTGCTCCATTATCTTGTCTCTTGGGTTGCTGCTCACCTCCCAGACACATGGATGCTAAATGCTCTAGCTGCCATGTGATAGCAGATCCCTGGTGGATATAACTGTGGAAGGGAAAAAGCCAGGGAATGAAAATCTGAATAAATTTAAAAAATTTTTTTAAAATCTCCTTTTATTGCTTAGGTGTACTGCTAATACTAAGCCTTCTGTTTTCCCCTCAGGATCTTGCACAACTGTAGAGCTTAATGTTGTAATGTTTGTTTGTTTGTTCATTTGTTTTTGTTTTTAATGACCTTTCACTGTCAGATTCCAACCTTTTTTTTTTTTAATTTAGATCCTCTACACTCTTGTTTCCCATTGGAGGTACACACCTACAAATTGCTTTGAAGTTTCTTACTGGAGGCTGCTAAGGATGTTTCTGTGCCAAGGACCTGCAGCTTGCTTTCTGGTCCAGTCAAGCATCATAAGCACACCATAGAAAAAGTGAATTGTTTAGTAGTCATCATTGCATGTGGGGCAGGCGCATTTTGCACAAAGGATGTTCTGACAGTTTTGTATACATGAAGATTTATTTGTTGGACACTGACAGCTGATGGTTGACTGGAATGCTGAAGGTTATTCTAGAAAGAAAAAGAAAATTAAGGAAAAGAAGGGAGAGAAAATGGGGAATTTTGCCCCACTGACCACTGTGAAGGCCAATGATGGAGTCCCTTAGGAACATTCTCCTCTGAGGACTCTCTCTGATGCTGCACATGATGACAGTGAAAACGACCAGTAGGATGATTTCTTGCCATACTTTCCCTTGGTATGATACAATTTTCATCAAGACCCACTTAAACTCCCATGGATTATTTCTGGGTCTGTTTCTAATAGATCTGGGAGGAGAACGCTCATCATGTGCAAATGTTGCACATTCATTGCTTGTTAATCTTCTGTGAATATACAAAACTGGATAATATTTACCAAGAATTTCAATAGTCATTGGCTCTCGTGTTGAACACCACATTTGTTTTTCTCCTTTATACACTGAAGTCTGCAATATAAAAGAAAAAGAAGGAGTGGGAGGAACAGCAATTCTCACACCAGTTCTTGCACGAGAATCCACCATAATAACACTGTGGGGGTTTATGGAGGCAGGGCTGTGAGAGCAATAATATATGAACAGCACAAGTGCAATAAAGGAAAAACACTGCCACAGAGAGGCTGGTAATTATTGTCTCATGGCTTTGAGAGATGTCATATAGCTGCAAGCAGCATGCCCTGAGCTACAGGGTATATAAGGCACCTAAGAGCTAGCAAGAGGCTGGACAGAACCTGACTAGAAGCCATAAATTCTGGTATGCAATCAAGTTCCTTGCTGAGAGTACTGTTTAGCACAGGAATGGCGGGGTGCAGCTGGCGAGGGAGATTTCCCAAGGTCAGCAGAGGAGGAGAGGATGCCACAGCTCTCCTAATTTAGTCCCAGCTTCAGCTCTGGCTGTTTCAGAAGAAAGTCACAACACAGGGAGGAATGCTTGAATAAATAACTCCTAACACCCTGCTTGGTGATCAGCTTAGAACTGAGATTTGATTACACTTGCTGAGATTTGACCTTACATAACCACCTGTTTTCTGAGAGGTCCTAAAATAATCCAGTCCCCTTTTAAATCCAGCTCTGGTGGGTGACTTCTTTAGGACACCTTCACCTGCAGAACACTGACTTCTGCCACAGCACCAAGTGAGGGATGGAGAGCAAAAGCTGCTTTCCTGCATGCCAGGCTCTGGAGTGCAGGGGATGCAGAGAAGACACCCCTGCTCCCCCATGACAGGGACCACCTTCCCCTCACCAACCCCTGTCCCCTCACTCACCCCCTCCCACCAACTTAGCTCTCCCTCTCTCTCCTTCATGAGCTGCTCTGTCCATCCTCAGCCATCCTCAGGCTACCCTCTGAAGGAAACTGGCTCTGTTTTGCCCCTACTCTCTCATCCCCTACAAAATCCTTTTCCTTTCTCTGTCTTCCTGTTTCCCTTGCTTCCTCAGGGGATTGTGAAGTGACATGTGAAGTCTTTGCACACCTTCAGGCTTGTGACAGGGGTTAAGGGATTAGCACTTTAACAAGCCTGAAAGCTGCTTAGACAAGTATTAAATCTCCAATCTCTCCATCTTTCAAAGAAATCACTTCTGGAGGAGCTGGAGAGATGGAGCACACAGTCATGTCTTCAGGGGTCAGCTCTTCATCCAGCTGAGAGCCCTCAAGTCCAGTGGCTAGGTAGTTTGAAGGGATTCCTATGGGATTTGGGGCTGGAAAACACAGTTAAACCCTTACCAGGGGCTTTGTGTCAGTACCTCAAAGTGCCTTCTCTCTCTTTGCTCTCCATGCTGAATACTGGCTCCCTTACCTGGCATTTTATCTAGCCTCCATCCCCTTCTTCCCTTCCCACCCCAAGGGCTGCACACTCCTTTGCAGCACTTTAGAAGGGGTGAGTAGCACCAATTAGGAAGAAAACAGGCACCACCTCTCCCAGGCACAACAGGATCAACCTTACGATGCTGACTTCAATCCCGGGGCAATTTGTGCCTGTGTTTTATTCAGAGGAGATGAATTCATGCTTCATTGGCTGTATCACCCTGTTCATCCCCCTTAACTGAGAGTCAGAGAAGGCAGTGCTGGGATTACCAGAGTTGGGTGGCACTGGTGGTGCAGTGACTGCTGCCCCACACGGCAAGGAAAGCTCATGTCTGAGCTCCCTGACCTGTCACCTTGCCCCTTCCCATCCCCTCGTGACTGCCTCAGCACCGGATTACCTCCTCCCATCTCTGCAGGGAAGAGGATCTCTGCACTAGTGAGGGACACCATCTGGGGACACCATCTAGGGGACACCCACGGCCAAAACTGACATTCACCTTGCTGCACCTGCTGACGTGAATTTGCTGACCTGTGAGGTCGCCTTCCCAGCATGTCACCTGTAGCCTTCCTGGGACTGTAAAAGCTTGAGGAGGAGGCAAAACTCATGACAGTGACAGCATTCAGCAATATTATTCTCTAGAGAGAAATCAAAGTTAGTCACTATGTACCGAGTTTAGTGAAAATGCAAATTAGTAGTTCCAAAACAAATCACTTTACAAGAACAGCATTAAAAAGTATTACTTGGTTGAGCCTCTTAAAATTACAAACATGGGTTGCCTACCTGGATTGAAATTTCTTTTTATTTTTCCCCTCAGTACTTCCAGCCTGGGAAATTTCAGCTCCAAATTAGACAGTTCTGGAAATTACAAGTAGGCGAAAATAAGAGATTCTAACAGGTGAAATTTTTCTGGATTAGTCACTTCTAAAGGTCATAAAGTAGTTCTGTTCCTCTAATGCAGCAAGCAACCTGTTCCACAGAAGATGGGAATGATATTTAGCAGCACAAAGCTGCAATGCACCACTACTGCAAAAAGTTCAAATCTAGAAATACTGGATATCTAATGGCAGCTATCCAAATTCAAACAGGAAAAAAAATGCCTAATTTATAAAATCTTACTTTTTTAAAAAAAGTCAAGTTTTATTGTTTCCAGTTGGGTGCTACAGACATATATGACTGTTGGGAGTACAGGCTATGTAGCTGAAGGATATGCATTTAAAATTTTGCATAAACTTTTTGAAATAAACTTAGACACTAGAGGTTGATCACACCTATTATTGTGGTCTACTAATTGTACAATCAGCTGTTATCAGTGGGGTAAAACTAAACAAGAACTCATAAAAATATTTTAAGTGAAAAATATTATTTTCCAGCTAAGAACACATTTGAAATTTTACCATGTTTTTTGCAATAAAGCAGGTACAATTTAGCTGCTGTTCCTGCCTCCTTTTGTCACAGACAAAAGAACTGGCTGGGGTTGGACAATGTTTGCCAAGAGTTGATCTTCATGGCATGGCATCAGTTTGTCAAAGTGAAATACTCAGTGGTAGAGATTTGCTTTCAGCGATGTCCTGCTCCATTGTGGTTCAAACCTTTCCTTTCTTCCAGCAGAGCAGTGACGTGGTTCCCCAGCAGGATGCTGGATATGCTGACCCAAAGGATCATGCCTGGCTTCTAATTCCCATCTGCTTGGCATGGTGTGATTCCAATGTCTACAGCTCCTTCTCACACTGCTTATGAATAGGAAGAGGAGGCACAGAGCAATTACATGATGTCCCCATGATTACATACTGACTAATTTCTAATTTAGGAGTAAAATCTGTTTGCCCTGCATGCTTGCCAGATGAAGCCATGTAGGTTGAATGCACATACATATGGTGGCACACAGCTGCACATCCCTATACCTTTATGCATATTTGTGGACAAACTGATCTTAATTTATGCTGACGTATTTAGAAATAGCATGTAAATAGCTACATAAAGGCACGTGCAGTCTGGTGTTTAACTAAAAGGAAACTCACAAAAGAGACCAAGCTAATTTTGACTATTCCTCAGCAAGAATGATTGCAAAAACACAACTTACAATTGCATTGTACACAGTGGCTAAACCCAAGGAAATTTCAAACCAAGCCATGAGTGAACAGTAACCTCAACCCACACCTCCTCCCAGCTAAACTGTGTTCAGTTTCTAAACTGAAAGCACAGACTTAGACAGCAAAGAAACCAAGACAAGAAGCTGTTGTACAAGACACAGGGGCTTCCTCAAATCTTTCCACAGTTACCACATCCAATTCTTCGCAGCTTTCCCAGGCCAGGACTGCTTACATGAGCAATATCAGATGCCATAAAGTGGCACTGTAGTTGAAAGAATTTGCTTTGTTCTTTCCTCATCCCCATCCCACTCAGCCACTAGTGCTGGCACAAAGATTTAATCACATTTGTTCATTATAAACAAGTATGGAGGAACTTACCCGGGTTGAAAACTCACCAATATATACTTACATATTTGCTTACATATTTTTTCCCTGGTACGATTTGAAGTCATCTAACTACTGTATTCAAGTCAGGTCCTTTTTGCTGGCCCAAGGGAAGGGTTAGTGTAGCAGTAAAAAAGAGTGGCAGAAAATAAAATAATTTTTCTTGATGGTGAAACTAATTAATGAAAGCTTGAAATGTGTCTGAGGCTATAGCCCCTGATAAATGGGAATCTGTTGTCAGACAGATATATGCTCTGTTTTTCCCTTGAAATTCATGAGGTAAGGATCATTATGCCACCCATAACCTAAATGAAAGCAATATCTGGCTGGAAAAATCAATCCCCCTCTTCTGAGATCTGTTAATCCCTGAAGAAGATCCCTTTCCCTCAGTTGTTTACAACCTTTAAAAATTTGTGTACAAAAACCACTTTTAATGGATATGTGGATCCGGGGCAGTGAATGTAAGCCCATTGGCAATAGATATGCTTTGCTTATTTTGTTGCTGTAAATGCATTAAGTGCAGCCTATCAGTCATTGCAGGCCCAGATTTGTTGTTTGCAAACCAATGATCTAATTTGTTGTGCTCTGAGGACTATGTACATGAAGGATTTATATGACTGATGAACTAGGTGGGCACTCCAGGAGGGGCAAAGAAAGAGGAAATCTGCTGATATTTCACAAAGAAAGGGGTGTAAGATCTTTTTGATCATTTAAACAAACCTGGGAAAAGAGAGCTTTTTCTTCCTGAGGTAGCTGATCTTTGAAACTGCTTGTGTGAGAAGGACTGGGAGTTGGGAACAATAAGCTGATTAAGTGCAGCAGGTAGCAGGAAAAATGAGGTTCATGAGAACCTCCATTTGCAATACCGCTTATCTTCCCACGTACGCAGAAATACACAACCCGATTCTCCGCATATTTTATAAATCAGCGCCACTTTTTGAAGTCGACCACAATTACACCAGGAAAACAAACAAAATAAAACCCTGGGGAGAAAAACGAAGCGATCACCCCCTCGTTTGCAGGCACAGCAGCCCGAAGCCGCGCACGGCGAGCACTGCCCGTCCCCGGCCGGGCTCAGCTCCGCAGACAAAGCGCGGTGCCCCTCTGCGCAAAAAGAGCGCAGCGCGGCGCCGGGCGGGCAGACAAAGCGGGGCAGGCGGCGGAGCGCCGCAGCATGCGGGGCGCGCAGGGCTTCCTCTGCGGGTGGGCTGCTCTGCTAACGCCGCTCCTCTTTTTTTTTTCTCGCTGCGTGTGAGTGTTATTTTTTTTTTTTTCCTCTCTTCACCAACTTCCTTCCTGCTCCAACTGCCAAAGCTCGAGGCTGAGCGCTGACAGCACAGGAGGACCCCGGCCGCAGGCGCCGCTCCGCCGGTGAGTGCGAGGGGCGGCGGGGGAGCCGGGCAGGGCGGCGGGGCGGCCGCACCCCGGGTCGCTCCCGGATCGCTCCGGATCGCTCCCGCCGCGCAACTTCGCGCCTCCTCTGCCGGGGGCTGGCGCCGGTGCCCGCTCTCTGCCGGGCAGGCAGAGCCCTGCTGCCCCCGAGGGGGACGTCGGGCTCGCCGCTGGATGGGGCGGAGGGGCAGGGCAGGGAGGGCAGAGGCCCCGCGGTGCCGGGCTGGCGGCGGCAGCATCCCTGCGGCGGCACCCGGGCCGTGGGCTCCCTTCGGTCCCCGCACCCCGGCGCTTGGCATGGGGAGGCCGGGGCTGGGGGCGCTGCTGAGTCCGGTGTGTTTCTCCCCCATCGCGGAAAATTACTTCCTCCCTGCTAAACCCGCTTCCTGGAGATAAGCCCTCGGCCGGGGGTTGGTTTGGAGAAGTGATGAGCAGACGGAGGACAAGTAAAATGCTGCCCCTCTGACACCCCTTTTCGTGCCCCGTGGAGGCATGGGGGGGCCGAGGAGGTGCCTCCCCTCCACCTTGTCACTGCCCCTCCTGCTGCAGGTGCGAGGGCAGCTGTCTGTCCACGGCACAGGCAGAGCCCCGCGGCGAGACTCTCGCACCTCTCGCCAAGGCGTGATTCCTTCCTTGCCTCCTGCAGCCATCTCTCTCTAACAGGGATCCCTAACCCTGCCCTTGCCCCCTCCCTGCTGTTTCACGGGTGCTGCCAAGCCCCAGGGGTGCAGGTGATGCAGGACTGGAGCTGCAGAAACACAAGAAAAATGTGGCAGGGCAAGACACCAAGCACACAGATTTCTCCTTGCATATAACAATGTAGGGTTAATTTGCTCAGTTTAGTGAGGTTCTTGGTCTGAATGGGGAGCTCCCTTGGCCTGAGCAGTGGCACAGAAACTCAGGAACCCCGGCATCAACACGGTGTCTCTGGGGAAGCAGTGGTGCCTGAGCTCGGGAATGTGTCTCAGCTTGCAGAGGGCACCAGCAAGTAGGGGCAGGAGCTGCTGAGATGGGAGCTTTCCTCTTGGTCACTGCCTGCCTTGGAGCTTGGCAGGAAGGCAGCGTCAGGTCCATGGCTTGGGGAAAAATGCCAGAACTTGGTCTGATTGGTGCCATCCTGGGGCGCCTGTGAGCCAGAGGTTGTTCATCCCAGACAGTCTGGCTGGTCCTGTTCCCTGCAGGATCTTGCTGTTGGCATGGCAGGTTGTCTGTGCACCTTTCTGGGAGGCTTTCAGAACCTAAAAGCATTCCTCCTCAAGTGAGCCACCCCCAGGGGCTGGCAGGGACGGTCTCTGCAGCATGTGTGGTGCAAAGGGAAGGATGAGGAGCAGCCAGCTGATCCAGTCCCGACTCTTCCTTTTCTCTGCATGTGAGCAGAGATGCCTCTTTCCATCTCCTGTGTCTGGCCCTCTCCTGTGATGAACTACCAGAGGTGGGCATGGGAGGACAGGGGCGGGCAGGCACCTGTGGTCTGTGCTTGTTTTGGTGGCAGATGCAGCCTGGTGTTGTGGCAGAGCTCAGGTCAGTGCTCAGACTGCAGCTGGAGCCCAAGTGGAAGGCAAGGCTTGGCAGTGGCTGTCATGGCTAACCACAGCCTCCTCCTGTGCTGAGCGTGGAATGGCACTGAGGGGATTGTGGGGCTTTCTAAGGGGCCACAGAGTGGTGGGGTGTGTTTAAGTGCTACTTTTAGGAGGGAGCTTTTGGTTTCCTTTCTCGTGAGGACACACTCAAGGGCCTCTCCTATAGTACTTGAGTATTTCACACTCCTAGATCTGGGCATGAACTGAGCCAGGGTTATTCAGCTGCTGGGACCTGTTTTTTTTGTTCCTGTTTGTTTGGGTTGAGATTCTCTTTTATTTCCCATCTGCCCATTCTGTACTAGTTCCTCATTCACCACAAAAATTGCAAAGTTATCTTGCAATGGCCATTTCCAATTAAAATATCTGACTGAATCTTCTTGTTTGTGTGCTGGTCAGTTCTTTTCTGTCCCTCTGCAACATGCCAATGTACCACTCCTTGATTATTTTTTTTTCCTGCACTGGAATTGCTCTGAGAAGTCTGCATACTACTCAGAGTTGCCTGACGCCACTTGATGATTCACCTTAAATTGATATTTTTCTTTTTTATTTTTTTTTTTGAGTGTGTTTCTTTTCTATTTTAGTCAATGAAAAAACTATCCCATTATCTCCCAGTTTAACTTTTGGGAGCAGGGGCAAATGTTAAGGCCACAGCTGCAGAGAAGGACAAATGATTTGTTTGGAAAATTGCAAATAAGCAAGCAAAGGGGGACTTTTTAGTAGGGCCAGTCTCAAAGAAGCGTAAGTGGAAGTGAACTGAATGATCTGTGTAGCTTGACCAAATCCTCTTGCTGCCAAAGAACAAGGAATGGCTTGGCCATTTGTGACAACTGCTGCTGTACCAGGGCACTGCTCTGTTTTTCAGCCTTTCTCTGAAGAGTGGGAAGGTGGCTAGGACCATATGGCTGGCTCCTGGAGGCAGGCAGCTGACCAAGGGGCACCTGGCCCAGCACTGCTCACCTCTCCTGCCTGTCTCGTTCCCCATCCCATGCTCTGGCTGCCCGTTGGCTGCTGTTTCCCCGCTCTGGCTCCCATTTGGGATGCCACCCCAGCAGTTTCACTGTCCTTGTGCCATTCAGCGGTGCCAGACCCAGCCCTGCTGACTGCAGCTCAGCTCTCCTGCCTTTCCACAACAAGAGGCACCACTGGAGCAGCACGGCTGTGCCTGCCTGTGCTGGGGTCACCATGTGCTTCCTTCCTCGGTGGGAAGGAGTGCTGGTGGGTGCCTGAGTGAGCTGTTAGCGGGAGCACAGGGAATGCCAGCAGATAGACTTTGCTGCCCGCTTCCTTGGGAGCTTCAGCTGACTTGCTAATCTAAGGAAGTGGCTGTCAGGTATTCGATCTTTCTGCGAAATGTGGCTTTTAACCCATTGTGAGAGGGTGAATGCAACATCTGTCCTTGGCTTTATTCGCGTTTCTCTGTGCTCCAGCGTGTGGCAGTGGCTCTTTGTGCGAGATAGCCTGCGAGCACTGGAGCCTGGTAGGATGGCTTGTAATTGCAGGGTTGCCGGCCACAACTGTGCTGCAGAGTGGCTGTAAATCACTTAAATCACTCTGGTTTCAGCCTCTGCTCCTGCACCTCCTCCCTGCGAGGGAAGAATGGTGTAGGTCTGCGTGTGCGCGTGGTGCCTGCAGGGAGAGAGGAGCGGGGGTAGAGGGGGATTGTGTTTGAGCCAGAATATCAGCAGCAGTGTCTGGATTGCAGCCGATCACCGTCGCCATTTGCCTGTAGGAATCCTGCTGCCTTTGGCACTGGGTGGGTGCCTGCCTGTGAGGGGCACTGAGCCACACAGTGAGTACCCCCATACTCCCAATCCACAGCAATCTCACTGACTGCCCCCTCCTCTGTCACCCAGACCAAGAGACCATGACTGAGAAGACACAAGAACCTCACGTGGAGGATGATGATGATGAGCTGGATGGGAAACTCAATTACAAACCTCCTCCCCAGAAAACACTGCAGGAGCTGCAAGAGTTGGACAAGGATGATGAAAGCCTCGCTAAGTACAAGAAGTCCCTGCTGGGAGATGGACCTGTGGTAGTAGGTAGGCTGGGGCACACTGGTAGGGAGGGACTGGGGAGATGTACTGCAACAGTGTGCTGTTGCTTCAAAGAAGAGGGACCTTGTTTGGCCAGGGACATGCACTGCTTGTGCTGGAGGGCTGGGGATGGGCAGGTGGAAAGTTGCACATAAAGGAAGCACGGAAGATGCTCTGAGTGTTAGGGGTTGGGAAGATTACTGGGGACTGCTGGCATCAGGAAAGGACTTGTGGTGGGAGATGTATGGGTCTCAGAGGAGTTTTTGGGATTATGAAGGGGTCAGCCTATGCTGAAAGGTGGTCTTGTAACCCAGAATGATCCTAAGAAGGAAATTTTCTGTGGTGGAAAAACCACCTGTAGGTATTGTGATGGAGGCCAGAGGGATCCATATGGAAGGATCTATGGGGTAGACATGTGGTCTTATTGTGCTAAGGAAGCCTGGCATTTGTGCTAAGGAAGCCTGGCATTACTGGGTGTTTCAGGAAATGCAGATTCTGTGTGACAAGGCACCCCTGTTTCTTCAGTGTCATTCCCCTATGATTGCATTTAATTGTGCAAGCTGACAGCTTCCCCCTGACTTTTCCTGCCTGCAGACCCAACAGCTCCCAATGTGGTGGTCACCCGGCTCACTCTGGTGTGTGACTCTGCTCCAGGACCCATCACCATGGACCTTACAGGTAGGCACAGGCTCTGCCCTTGGTCACAGAGGGGAACACATAAAGGCCCTGACATGCTCCAAGTTAAAAGAGAGTTTATCCTTGGGATGCTACAGTGGGTTCTGGAAGAACTTTGAGGTCATCTTAGGCTTGTTTCTTATTTTAAAGTATACACATATGAAAAAAAAGAAGGAGATGTAACAGAGGAAAATACTGAGAGCTTTTTCCTTAATCTAGACTGCTCTAGGAGCTCCTGGGTTTCTCTTGCCATCTCTGCTTGCATCCTTTCAATGACACTTCGTGAGCACAAGGGATGTGCATGCATTTGGGTAACAGGCTGTATGCATTTGGGTAACAGGCTGTATTGAAACTTCAGACTCGAGCAATACTGCAGTTCCGGCTCCTGGGGGCATGGGGAGAGAGCCTTATATGGGCTTTTCTGCAGAGAGAGGAAGCTGGGCCTGGAGAGGCAGAGAGGCTTCCTGCTCACCCAGAGCCACGCAGAGCCCTGCGGGGCCCAGGCAGCCTTCCAGGCTGGGCAGGAGCTGTGGAACACGCTCCTCTCACCAAGCCAGGCCTGGGCATGGATGGAGCGTACACACACTCCTGAATGTGCTCTGCAACAAGTCTGTGCATAAACATCTTTGTGTGCATGTGCTCAGACCTGTGTGTGTTTAGGCATTACCTTCTGTGGGCACAGGTACACACGAGCACCCAGGAATTTCTGTGTGTTTGGTTGCACAACACAATCTCACACAGATGTCTGCGTACTCATTTTGCAGGTGTGATCCTTTGAAGGGATGCTCACCTCTGACAGCAGCCCCACCTCCATCTTCCCCCCTGTGCCTGGTCTCTCCTCACTGTGACATCTCTAGCTGACAGCTTGATTCTCTTCTTGCAGGTGACCTCGAAGCACTCAAGAAAGAGACCTTCGTGTTAAAGGAAGGGGTGGAATACAGAGTTAAGATCCACTTCAGAGTGAGTTGTTTTCCTTCCAGTTGCTTCTTATCCAGTTGCTAAGGCCAGTCAATAGCAGTCTGTCAGATAACTAGAGCCAGACAGAATGCCTGCCCAAAAACTGCACACTTGCAAAGCCGCCTAGCTTCAGGTGTTGTTCTACACAACAAGGGATGAGGTGTTTCCAGGAAATCACTTCTGCTTGCTCACCTCTTGGAGGAAGTTTCTCACACTGATAATCAAGTGGTTTAAAAGCCAGATGGGTAGTTTTGGCTGAGTTTGGTTTTGCTTTTTAGCCACTGGAAAATCTTTACTTTACACTAAGTGGAAATGAACAGGGAGGAGAAGAGAAGAGAAAAGAGAAGAGAAAAAGAGAAGAGAAGAGAAGAGAAGAGAAGAGAAGAGAAGAGAAGAGAAGAGAAGAGAAGAGAAGAGAAGAGAAGAGAAGATGGCTATTCATGAAGTACTGATTCAGTCAGTATTACTGGGCTTCATGAACACATTAAAAAGATGTAATATTGTAGCATTTGGCTGAAGATACCTGAATTCTTCAGGCTGTGATACACCTAAATGGGCTAATTTCTCCCTCACTCCCATTAATCAGTGTGTCAGCCATTTCTTCTGTTTACAGCTGAAAATGAAACTTGGCCACGCTGCAGTGTGGCATCCAGCACTGAACCGATCATCTCTGCAAGTGCTTGCTTCAAAACTGCGCTTGGAAGAGAAGTCAAAAAGGGAAGAAAGATAATGCTCCTGAGACAGATGAGGGAAGGTGTTAATATTGTGGGTTCTGTAGGGCAGATTTCCCTTTTTCTCTGAGGCTTGCTGTCTCAGAGATGAATGTCCCCCAGTGCTCTCCCCTGAGACACCTCCAGCTCTCTTTTGTGCTGTGAAATATTTCCATCTGTATCTTGTGATATTTCCATCTGTGCCTTGTTGACTGGAGATACCTGAAGCCAGACAGGTTATTCTAATTCCCTTGCTCAGTTCCAAGGCTGGTAAGGAATTTTACCTGTGAATTCTACCCTGGGGTGTAAAAGGATCTGTCCATCTTCTTTTCAGATTGAGTAGTGTACACTGTGGGAATGCAGTGTATGCTGGAGGGGAGCAGCACTGGATACATCCAAACTATCCATGGGAGATTTGAGAAAATATTATGAAAACTGTCTTTTGAGAAGAAACTTGCTCCCCATGGAGCTTAGAGGGCACCTGGAATCTGCTCGCTCATTGGGACTGGAGGGATGACTAGTTACCCATGGATGGTTTCCAGTATGAAAATTATTAAATGGGAACTCCCTGCTTCACTTTTCTTTGTCCTCATCAGTATGTCTTGAGAAGCTTACTGATGTGCTCCAGTCAGCTTCAAAGTTGGGCAAAGGATAGGGAAGTGCAGGAGATGCACAGAGGATGCTAAAGGTCTCCAGGAACCTATGGAGAAGTTGTTTCAGGGACCTGTACGATGTGCCTTGTGCTGAGGCTCCCTTGTGTAGGGATCCAAGATGGGTATGTCCCTAAGGAGGGGGAAAATCATCAGGTACAGAACCAAAGCTCTTCTCTTGACACTTCTGGTTACTTCCTGCAGGTAAACAGGGACATTGTGTCGGGACTGAAATACGTGCAGCACACCTACCGGACAGGGGTGAAGGGTGAGTAAGAGCCCTGCATGCCCTGCACAGCACTGCTCCTGCCTGTGTGCTCCCTCTTCTGGAACAAGGGCTCCTGCAGCTCTGGACTGGCACAGAGGCTCCCTTGGTCCCAAGTCCCACCCTGTGCTAACAGTCAGGAGGTGACTCCTCAGCAGAGTGCATAAGCCTGCTTCACCCAGGACAGCAGTTTCTTGTTTGGTGCACCCTCAGTGTGAGCCAGCTCTGGTATCTGTATGCTACACCCCTGTCTGCAGCAGCAAAATCCACAGAGACCCTGCTTGGATGATGCTTGCCACAGCTTGCCTCTCCATACAGAGCTCTTCTCCTCCCCTCCACCCTCTGTGTAGTGGCTCAGCCTGTGTGGTGCTTCCCACCCTCTGAAAGCTCTTCAGAAGCTCTGGGTAAAATTCAGACCTGCTCTGTGAAACTTCCCATTGTGTGCAGGGCCCTGTATTTGCCCCTGGGTTCTCCTCAGTGCTGCTCTGCTTGGACAAGGCAGAGGAAAGCCCCATTTTGCACACACACACACCCCCCACATGCATTTTCGTGCAACCACCTCTAAGGCTTCAGCGTCCTGTTCAGCACACATAACTGGTGTCTTCTCACCAGCAGAGAGAAGTAATGGGAAATCAAGGCAGGTCTTGAGCCATGTGCTGGGCATACTCACACCCTTCTAGCATTCAGAAGGTTTTCTCCCAAATTTGTCTCAAACGAGGACAAGTACACACATGTGAGAGTGTACAAACTCAGTTGCCTGTTCACCTGCCCATCCATCCCTGTTATCCTTCCAGCTGTCCTTACACTTCACTAACCCACTGATTTGCTCTCCTTTGCTGGCATGGGCTGTTCCTTTCTCCCCCATGTCCTTTCTGCTCTTTTACTCATGGCTTCCTCTCTCCCTCATCATTCCCCATCTGAGGATCTTATTCCCTGTGGATTGTTTTCTCCTAGTGGACAAAGCCACGTTCATGGTTGGCAGCTACGGGCCACGGCCAGAGGAGTACGAGTTCCTGACGCCTGTTGAAGAGGCCCCTAAGGGCATGCTGGCTCGAGGCACCTATCACAACAAATCCTTCTTCACGGATGATGACAAGCACGACCATCTCACCTGGGAGTGGAACCTGTCCATCAAGAAGGAATGGACAGAATGAGTTCACCCAGTTTGCCTTCCCCCTTCCTATCCCCCTGCCTCCTGCACCAGTCTCCAGGCCTTTGCTGCTTCTTCTGACACACTGAAAACAACCCAGCAGTTCTCACCACCACCCTGTCATGACACCATAATGGGTTAAACTGGGAAGCATCTCCCTCCCTCTCCCCCAGTACTTCCTCCTGTTGTCCCCATCTCTCCCATACCAACTCCAGTCCTGGAAGTGCCTTTTAGAGGAAACAAGATCACCTGGCAGGGGTGGACTGGTCCCTGGAAAATCCCTATCTTGAATTACACTTGCCATGTGCTCTGACTCATTGTAAAGGGTTACTTACCTCCCGTGATGGTCTCCTGGTCTGTATCTGGTGCCCTACCCTGTTAAAATCCATCCTTGTGCAGGCAAAGCCAGTCAGGGGGAATGCAGCTAGATGCCGTAACAAGACTTCAGTGTCTGAGAATAAAACCAGTTCTTTTCTGCATGAGTGTCACATTCTTTTCTAGAGCATGTTTCTCGGTGATGTGTGTGTGAAGAATGCAGTATAGGAAGCCTTAAGAGCATTTTTCAGCAGGGAAATAGCCCTCCTTCTTCAAAGCAGCAGCCTTACTCTATAAGCAAATTATTTCAGAACAGTTTTCCTTCAGGGATTTCATTAATTCTTTGAAGTCCAAAGTCTGGGCTGTGATGGGGGTAGACTCCAGGGGTGGACAGCCCCCACCTCATCCCAGATGCCTGCTGCATGAGCCAGGGAGCTATAGCATACCCTTCTCATGTTCAGCACTTACCGTAGCAGCTGTTCCCCAGAGCTAATGCAAGAGCTGCATGTGCTTGTGGCTAGCCTGCTGGCCAAGCACAAGGGAACATCAGCCTCTGAGATCCAGCACCTGGAGAGGGATGTTCTTAACCTAGCGGGGGTGTCTGGTCACAAAGGTGCAGGGCAGCTGTGAAGTCCAGTGCTGTGGGTGAGGATGCACCACGGCGTGTTGGTGCAGCTCTCCAAGGCTGATTCCTGCACAGCAGGGAGGGGCTTTCTCCAGCCAGGTGTTATCTCAGGAGCTGAGGGCTTTGCCCTGGGCCAGCTGCTCCCTTCCCACTGCCCCAGGAAGGTTGTGGGTCCCCACAGCAGCTGACGTGTCTCACCGAGGAGAGAACAGGAGCAGGGTGGCATGGCGAGGAGAAGGCGAGCTGGCACCATGGGCACAGCCATCTTCCCGTGCCTCTTTGCTATCCTGCTCACCAGATGCTCCCCAGCAGGCTGTGCTGGAGGGAGTGACTCTGCATCCCACAGTAAGTGAGCTTTCTTCCTGCCTTAGGAAAAGTCTGGGTCTGCTTCAGGGAGTCCTCCTTATCCAAGGTATGCTGGACAAACATGTTGAGCTTGCAAGAGAGGTGTGTGGGTGAGCTTGTAAGGTTGGGATGCTTGTGTATGTCTTGGGGGGATCCTCTTTGAGCTGCTCCTTGTGTACACGCTGCCCAACCCTGACCTTTGCTCTGCAGGCACAGCCAGCACCACAGAGAAACCTGTCCTGTTAAACAGCATCCCAGAAGCCGAAGCCTTCATCAGTGGTGCAGAGGTGGCAGTCATTGGATTCTTCCAGGTGTGTTCACAGCACCTCCCCTCTGCCAGTTGTGAGCTCTATCCCACCCTGATGAGAGCATGAGGCTGGATGTGGTGTAAACACCTGCCAAAGGCAGCTGTTGTCCCAAAAGGTGCTGGGGCTGTGACAGGCATGTGGAGGGATTAGCTGATGGGTCACAGAGAGAGCACAGGGAATTTGGTCTGTGCATGGAAAAGGAGATGGAGCAAGGAAGGAAGATGAAGGAGGCTGTAGGGGCCTGGAGCAGGTGAGAGGGAAATGCTGCAGGGGAAGAAACAAAGAAATGTACATGGTAGAGAAATTGCTGGTGAGGGGTGAATAGGAACATCAGTTATTTGCTGTAGTCAGCAAAAGCAGAGTAAAGCACTGCATGTGTGACAGGGATGAGGAAGCCAAGTCTCAGGGAGAAGTGATAGTGCCGGTCCGCTGAAGTCCAAGAGGGTTTGGGCTCAGGCTGCAGGCTCTTCTTAGGGAGGATGTAGGCATGGTCTCTGTTTCACTTCTTTGTTCCCCAGAGCACATACCCTTGAGATCTCTGTCTCTTTTTATCTAAATTCCACTGAATTCAAAGGTGTGTGACAGCTATGAGTCCCTTGCTCCCTCCAAATGGCATGAGTATTTTCCCTCAAAATAAAAGGAAAATATTTATTGAGCTACAGCACTGTAAAACAGAGGCCTCTTTAACAGGATCTTTATTGCTTTTAAGGTCCCCAAATTGCACCTTTTTCCATGTTTTCACTGCCTCATGTCAGAGAAACTTTCAAAACCAGGTCCTTTTGCAAGCACCTCTGTCCTTCTGCCCTGTGCCTGGGGCTGGAGGGCAGTCTAGGGAGGGCATCGTGCCCTTGGCACAGGGCAGTGGCACCTCCCAGCCCTCCAGAGAGAGAGAACCAATGGTGCTGCCTTCAGTGCAGGCAGCAACAAGTCTGGGAGCTGTGAGCCTTATGCCCAGGGGCCTGGTGAGCCCTGATCACAGAGCACCAGCCGCCTCGGCTTCGGTGCCCGCAGGCAATTGGAGCTCCTTGGGGGCTGCTCCGCAGCGCTGAAGGTGTGCAAAGCAGCCCGGCAATCTGCACAGGCAGAATGAAAGCGCCGAGCCGCCTCCCTCCCCGAGGGTAGCTGGCAGAGCTGTACCCAGAGCCTCCTCCTGAGCTAAGCAGGGACACGGCTCCTTTTGTCCTGTGCCACAGTGATCTCCCCCTGCAGGACTGCATTCTTCAGAGCCAGACAGGAGGCTGCTACCCTGCAGCCCCAGCCGCCGGGAGCAGGAGGCAGCAGCCAGCCGCATCCCGGGCTTTCAGTGCCGAAGCATGGCCGGGCTGCATTTGAACAGCAGATAAAGACGTGTGTGTGCCATGAAGGCTTGGCTCTCGGCCTGAAAGTAGATTCATCCAAATAAAGCCCATGTTCTCTGCTCACCATAAATTATTTCTCTGCTGCAGCCCTTCAGCTCACTGCAGCATGTGGCTCGGCATGCTTCCCGTATAATGAGCACGGCCTCCCCGACTGGGAGCAGCACGCCGCGATGGAAACACAGCACACTGCTCCAGAAACCCCACGTGTCGCTGAGAAAGGGCCACGCTCGGCCTGATTAAACCCCAGGTTTCCCAGGAATGCTCCAAAACTCAGCGAGATTATTCCCACCCTAGGCTTTAGCGCTCTTACCAGAGCAATGTTGATGCGCTGGCATTTCCAAAACAGGTCATGAGAGATGTTTTTCTTTGGAATGAACAAAGAATTTTGTTTTCCCTTCTCTCTGGGCTCACAAACAGCTGAGCTGACAGTTCAAACTAAAAAGAAAAACAAACCAATTTCCAAGCAGAGACCATGTCTTGAGAATTTATATCCAAGAAATAGAAGTATCAAAAATACATCACTAAAAAGTTGGGAATGGGAATAGCAAGGAAGGCTTTAATACAGGCAAAGGATAGTAGTAGTTAATGCTTTCTGCAAGAAAAAGAATGGACCTCAAAATACTGAGAAATTGCACACAACCTGAATTAACTACTTTTTACAAAATGCACCTAAGATATCCTTTTGAAAGGAGCCACGGTACTGATGATGCAAGGTGCTCAAAATTGTAACCCCCCGACTCTAGAATCAAGGTTAGCATGAAAACGGCGACGTTTATAGATGCGTATATATTTTAGAAACACACACATAACATGCTCATAGATATAGATATGGACATGGATATGGATATACAGATATAGATATGGATATGGATATATAGATAGATATAGATATGGATATATAGATAGATATGGATATGGATATGGATATGGATATGGATATGGATATGGATATGGATATGGATATGGATATATATATAGATATAGATTAGACAGATATAGATAGATATAGATATAGATATAGATATAGATATAGATATAGATATAGATATAGATATAGATATAGATATAGATATGGATATAGATTTTTTTTAAAGATCTACAGCTATACTCTGATGAGTGCCCAAGGACTCAGCACCATCCTGGCAGGTTCCCGGATCCCGGAGCCCGCCCGCGCTCCCGCGGGTACCGAGCGGCCGGCAGGTGTCGCGCTCGTGCCGCCCGGTGCCGGTGCCGGTGCCCGTGCCGGTGCCCCGCTCGGTCTCGGCCCCTGACCGTCCCGCTGTGCCCCGCAGGAGCCGCAGAGCCCCGAAGCGGAGCAGTTTCGCCTGGCGGCCGGACAGATCGCGGAGGTGCCCTTCGGCCTGAGCAGCAGCGCCGCCGTGCTGTCGCACTACGGCGCCCCGGAGAACACTGTGGCGCTGTTCCGCAGGGTGCGTGGGCCCGCGCCTGGCGTGGGGAGCATCGCGAGCTGCTCCCTCCGGGAACAGGGAAAAACCTGCTTCTCCACAACAAGGGTCTGGTTCCGGGTCAGCCAGCGCGCTGGTGGGGGTGGGAGGGGGTCTTGGACATACAGCAGTATGTCCAAGATGCATACAGCAGTAAAAAGCATAAAACTCATCTCTCCTTAGGGCAAGACAAAAATAGGGTTGTCGTTGGCAGTCAGGCTGCCTGCCCACCTCAAAGTACACCCCTCTTCTTGCCCCAGAAAAGGCTTTTGCTTCTCAACTGCAGAGTGCCTGTCGCTGAGACATGGCTTGTTAATTACACCTGGTAAGATTCTCCTATTTAGGTGTTTGCCCTACGGATCTGGTTCAGCACTCAGAGCTCTGCAAAAAGCAATGCCTGTGTTTCTACATGACCTGCCCAGAGCTTGGCATTAACTTGGATGGGGTTTCTGTGGTTTTGGAAAGGGTCCTGAGACACATGAAAAGTGTCTGGAGTCCATGTCACAATGGATCAACACAGCAGGCTTGATACCAAAACTTGGCAAGTGTCACTTCAGGCAGGCAAAGCTGTCTCCTAGGGTACAAAACTTTTCCAATGAGACAGAAAACACATCCAGACTAGGTCTCTGCAGTTAAGAGATGCTGTGCCACCCTACACTGTGGTTTGCAGACTCATTTCCTAAATATGCTTTAGGCATTAGAAATCCTGCTTTGGAGTTTCTTAGGGATGGATGTTGCACTAGGTCATATCTCTGTTGACTTCAGCTCTAAGTGCAGGTAGCTCAATGTAGCCTCAATGTAGCTATATTTGCTGAAATTTAAGGAGATGATACTGGGAAGGGCCATGTGCTTGCTGCAAAAGTAGCAAGAAAAGTTAAGAGCAAGTATTCCACTAGTTACATCAATTTCCCCACGTTGCTCCTTCTTGCACAAGCATGGCAGAGGTGGGTGTGTCTGAAGAGGAACAGGGCCCCAGGCAGCACAAGATGTCCTAAAAGCCAGTGCAGTGTTGTGACACCAGACCTCTAAGTGCTCGAGGTGGGGAGAAATGGGCACACACCACATGTTGTAGGGAAACTAAATATGGCAGCTTGGCCAAGTTCTAGATCCAGCTTGTACAAAGATTGGACAGTTTGTTCTCTTTTTTCCCCCTCATAATTTCCTGCACCATGTTTACCACTGATATTATCCAAATAATTAAAAAAAGAATGATCTAAGAGTGAGCAATAGTTAGGCACGTCCTTTTATTTAACCTCTTATTTGCTAAATGTTGCAATTTTAAGCAACACCCATTTCAATTTTGGTTCTTAGTCATTGTGGTTTTCTTCCAAAAATTTTGAAAAGATCCTTTGTTTTTGCACCATGCAGATAGTGAGGACGACTGCATTGGGAGTGAGTTTGATAAAATAAATTGTTTGGATTGTTGGAATTTGTATTATATTGAATATTCTTTGTTCAGAGTCAAGCTTTTGCAATCGAACTCTTATTTAATATGGAAAAAAAAACCAGCCAAGAAAATAATACAATAGTCAGGTTCAAATATGGTCGACAATTCACTTGTCTGATTGTCAGTTTTTCTTAAATTATCAGACACATTATTTTTTCTTTTATCCTGTGATGAATAATGTGTAGGAGTAAGAGGTCAGAGATAAAAAGGAATTTTAAAAGAACGGATGCAGGAACTTGGAATCAAACACTCATTTGAAGGATACAAAGATGCGTCACCAGGATAGAAGTGAATCAGAGGCATAGACAAATTTTTTTCTTTGCCTTTGCAGTGTATGAAACACAATGCTTAGAAGTTTAAACCATAATTACAGTAGTAGGAGGGACTGTGTCAACTGGTGAGACTTCTTTGTATACAGGGGAAAGAAACAGATTTATTCCAGTAAGAAATCCTGATAGACCTAAAAAGAACATAGTTAACAGATGCTAACAACCTAATTACATGGAGTGATGAAGACATTTTGACTAGAGCTTCAGCTATTAAACGCAGGCTATTTTCCAGCCTTATTTTCTTAAAAACATAAATGTTGAGTTGTGATTCAAGATGTTATGATCCCCAGATGGAAGTCAGAGGTTTCCAGAAGCCCATGAAAGCCAAGAGAAGACTTTCTGTAGAGTCCAGGCTGCTTTAAGATTGGTTCTCAAGGCCTGTCTGATCTCACCCACCCAGGTGTTGCACTGTCCTGATCTTATGTACTTGAGCAGAGCTGCCCTTTCATGTTGTGCAGGAGGAAATTCTGTGAGAGGAATCAGGCCACACAGTCTGAAATTCACCAGCTTGTGTTGTCAGACAGGGCGGGTGACTGGTATCAAAAACCTTGCCAATGACCACAGGACAGCAAAAATTACTTTAGATGTCTGCACACCACTGGAAAAACTAACACAAGACCTTTCAGATGTTGTCCACATGCAGAGAATAAAATCTGGGGTGTGAATGTGGACTGCTCCTCAGCCCCAAGAACCTCATTCAACATATGTATCAATGGCTTTCAAATCCCAAACTTTGATCCTCCTTCATGTCAGAGGCCACTACCACCATGGCTTAACTCCATCACATCCTCTGGTGGTACTACATAGGAACCCTGCCCTTGAACTCTAGTGTATTGCTATCATTCCGTGCTTGCCTGCTTTTTTTTTCTGTTTACCAGGTCATGAAAATCTCAATAAAATCACATATTTTGAGGGGATGAAGTGTGGGGAGATGTGTGGCAGGATGAATTTTCCTCTAAAGCTGAAATATGCTGGGCTTACTTTTTTTAAATTTTTTTCTTTCCTGCTGTACTGGAAGAAAAATCCTCTTTTTATTGGAGAGATTTCCTGCTTGCACAATGTTTCCAGGAATTCCATACCGGGCGATGCCAATGTTTATTACTTGTAGAAGAAACAGAATAAGCAGATGAGGATGTTTAAAAGGGATGTAAAGCCAGTATTGATGTGAGGAGTTAGATTGTTTAATGACCTTTCTCCACAATTGCTAGAGTAGTTTGTCAGCTAATTCTCCCTGTCTCCAGTGCATCGAGAGCTGATAGTGTAGGGATGTCTGGAGTCCTAAGAGATTTCTGTTATACCATGAGTTTGCCTTGTCCTTGGGAGGCTGGAGAAGGCTGGGAGATCCTTATCTCAAAGTGCAGACTCGTTCCTGTAGGTTCTAGACCTCTAGAAGAGGTGGGGGTTGTGCAGGGCGGAGAGAGGATGGTGGTGTCCCAGGGGGTGGGTGTCTCTGTGAGAGAGCGCAATCAGTGCCTCTGGAGGAGGTGCTGGGAGGAGAGGACAGCTGTGACTGTAGGTGTCTTTGCCTGCCTTCAGGTGGACAATGACCGGCGGGACCTGGACATGAACAACAGGGAGGTTGATGCCAAGAAGCTGATTCGCTTCGTTCGGATGAACGAGCTCCGTCTGGTGACAGAGTACAACCCTGTGGTAAATACCAGCTCCCTGCAGTCCTCACCCTCACACTTGGCCTTCTTCCCACGGTATCCTCTGGCCCCAGTTTGCATCTCCAGTTGGATGTGAGGGTCGGAGCAAGGGTGTGGATGGGACTGGGGAAGCCACACAGTTGTTCACTGCTGTTCCATGTGTGGACTGGAAGCAGATTTGCTGTGGCGTGAATGTGGTGGGAGAGGAAGGGACTCATCGCAGTTCCTTTGGCTTTCCAGTAAATTTGGGATGTTGAGGGGCAGAGAACTCCATTTCTTACTACTCTGCATGCAGTGCTGCTTCCTCCCATGGACATTTGCTGTGTTGTGCCATGCCTGCAGAGCCAGCTCAGCCAGAATGCCCTTTCTTTGATGAGCCCTGAGAATCATGGAAGCTCAAACGACCTGCTCTCAGAAGGCAGGATTTCTGCATCACTCAGAACATAGGGCTTGATGCAAGCCCAGATATTTGAATGCATATTCAAGAATGGGTTGGGAACTTCCCAAGCAAAATCTTTCTCATCCCTTCCATCATTCATCTGGAATTAATCAGTTCAACAACAACTACCACCACCAAAACAAACAAACAAACAAACAAACAAACAAACAAACAAACCAGACACAAAATCAAGCTTAGAATGCTTCCATGTTGGCCATCTTCATTGGCTCTCCCATCTGACTGGCAGGGTCCCAGCACTGCTTCCTGCTGTAGAGGTTGACCAAGGATTTAGGTTCTTCTGAAGTCTTAGCAGTTCCTTGGTCTCATTGCTGTGGAGTCAATAGGTACTAGAAGCCCCAGCTGCTGCAAGGCTGAGACTTTATCATTGCTGATGGGGTATTTTGAGGCCTTCTGGATGGCTATAACAGTGCTGACCAGGCTCAGCTTGTATCAGGGAAGAATGGCCCAATCTGCTGAAGAGCTATGCCTTTTCAAGATAAACTCAAGGATCATCTAAGAGAACCAATGAGAGTATTTTGTTTTGAAATTTAACTTTTTTTCCCCACAATGAAATATTGTAGGAGTTTGAGTTTTTTATCTGTAACAAAAAAAAAGTCAAAACTAAAAACAACATTGTTTTTTTCACCTTCAAAAGGGAAAAATGCATTTTAAAATCACAAATTATTTCTGGGGACTGCTATATCCTGCTCCCTTGGCCTAACAGCCCTTTAAGAATATCCACGTCACATCAGCAGGGATGATGTTCTCACGACTATTTTATTTTGAAATTTAACTTTTTTTTTTCCCCACAATGAAATATCGTAGGAGTTTGAGTTTTTCATCTGTAACAAAAAAACCCTCAAAACTAAAAACAAAATTGTGTTTTTCATCTTCAAAAGGGAAAAAATGCATTTTAAAATCACGCATTATTTCTGGGGACTGCTATATCCTGTTCCCTTGGCCTAACAGCCCTTTAAGAATATCCAAGTCACATCAGCAGGGATGATGTTCTCATCTTTGTAATTTCCCAGACCTTCTGAAACCTTGAAGCCCCTATTAGATCCTTTTGCAATTCATGGGACAATGCAATTTCTTTATGCATTTCTGTTAGTGCTTTGGGCTCTCACTGCATGGTGTCCTGTTTGGCACCCAGGCTGTCTCCCTGATGGAGAATTCCTCAGCTGTTCAGCTGGTCCCCTCCACCCTGATCTGTCAGTACAGATGTTGCTACAGTTTTCTTCCCAGATGCTCTGGAGCTCTATCAAGGTGCTGCAATTAACAGTGCCTCCTGCAGTTGCTGGCCCAAAGCTCTCCCAGCTTCCCAAAGGTAGCTTGGTTTTTAATAAACATTTATTCCCAGTGCATTTGCTGTTTGCATCCAAAAATGCTGCAGGTCAGCAGATAATGGGGTCACATGGCTCGCACCAAGTGCTGCCAAGAGTTTCTCTCCCCATCCTGGGGCCCTTACTGTTTCTCCTACATACTTTAGGATTTTTTAGGCAATGTTTACCCTGTGGGCTTTTCAGGAGAGTCGGATGTAATCCAGCCTTGCTGATGAGCTCTGCTGATTGCTCTTACACGAGGTTGTGTGGACAAGCACACCTTTGTGCGGAGCTGCTGGAGGGAACTGCTGCTCCCTCCTTGTCCGCTCTCACCCCAGCCTTGTCAAGGGCCTTGGTGCTGGCCGGCTTCACCCTCACCTTCAGCCTCATCCTCCCCCACAAAGTCCTCTAACGCTTTCCAGCTTAGCTTGCAGCCCCTCTACTGCTCCCCGCCTCAGCGGCACACCATCAGAAAAGTGAAGGGATACAAAATACCTGACAAACATTAAGCTAACAGCAGAGTCCCGTCTGCCAAAGTCTAGATGCTCTAGATGTTATTCACGGCCCTTGCCAGCATGCACTCCCTGACCCCTTCCTTGTTACTCCTGGAGCTTGTGGAAACTTTCTGCTCCCACTGGCAGGGGAGTGCCAGTGGTTTCGGTGCACACAGTCTGTGCCTCTGTGGTTTCGGTGGCACTAGGGAGGCAGCGGGTCTGGCCCCACTCCTGTTTAATTTGAGGGCGAGGCTGCAGGCCTGCAGGAAGCAGACAGAAGTGAGGTGAGGAGTGAGAGAGTTCATGGAGATGGTGCCGTGGCTTCTTGGGCAGTGCCAACCCTGGTTCCTCACAGAGGGCCAGTGTGTAGTGCTCACGTGGGCCTTGCCCAGGGTCTTCTCCCACTGTGGGACAGCAGAGCCAATTTTAACCCTCAGCACTCAGGAGTGTCCAGGCCATCAGGCTGCTGAAACTGTTAACTCATCCCCATTCTACATACAGTGTAACACTAAAGAAAGAAAACAAGGACAAGCACCAACCTTGACATCACAAATCCTTCCCACTTTCTTGCTCATATTTCAGAGAGGTGCTGGACCTCAGCGATTTAGGACACCCTTACATTCAGTGTTTGCTGGCCTTGCTCTTCACATCTTTAGTCTTCAGCTTCCTGTATTCTGCCCTACTCCTACTCCTCTTGCTTAGTCACTAATTATCTTAAGGCCAGTGATGGACCTTTGTGGTCTTCAGACTCTTGTCTGGGGAATAAGCAAAGCCAGGAGGTTAAGAGCATCTGCAAAGAACCCAGATTGGATACCCCCTGCTTTAAAGAAATCTGTCCCACTTTTGATGCTGATTTGCAAAGAAACCACAGCTGAGCCATGTCTCACTGACACTGCATCCAGTGCCAACTGAGCGTTCTCAATCTCCTTGCCTGTGTTTGTGTCTCTGTGCTGGGCAGACAGCAGTAGGTGTGATGCAGAGCTCACTCCAGTTTAACCTCCTCCTGATCACAGACAAGATGTCTCCAAAGCACCCTGAGCGAATGCGCAAGTTTCGGGCGGCGGCAGAGCTCTACAAGGGGAAGGTAAGTCCAAACAGAGAAAGAGAGGCTATTGGGGAGGAAAAAAACCCAGTGATTTCTGCCCTGAATGGGGAGGGCATAATCTCCTCTGTGAATTATGAGAGCAAAGGTCAAGTAGCAGGAAAAGTGGATTATCTGGATAATTAAATGGACGGGTTGGTTCTGTTCACCTTTTGCCAGTTTGCCACCTTGCGGGGGGAAACACCCTCTGTATCCTGCTCTCTGCTGTCTTGCTGAAGCATCATGGACTTTGCTGGTTTTAGTCGAGTTCTGTTCCTTTGTACGAGGAGAAAACACACAGCTGCTGCTCTTCAGTCTGGCAACAGTTGTGCTCTACTGATGTGAGAGGTGAATTTGTATCTACAGCCTGCAGGATGCCAAGAAGCCTTATATAAGTGACCAGCTAGCAAATAATGTCAGTGCTTCTTAACCCTTTCTCTTCTGGAAATGGCTGTTTTAAAGGAGCTGAAAATTTATTGCTTCGATTTCCCACCCTAAGGTGATGAGATAGATGAGGTGTTTCAGAGAAATTTTGCCTGAATCTCATCCCTCTGGGAACAGAACTCCCCACATAGTAAATCATCTGATGTCTGCTTCTCTGCCAGCAGCTGGATTACAGTGGAATTTGTGTCCAAGGAACAGAGGAATGAACTTGCAAGCAAAGGAGGATTGGGAGCAACAGGAAGGCATTGTGGCAAGGGAGAGCAACAGATGGGAGAGGACAGAGTATCACAGCAGTGGGGAAGGATGAGCTGAGAGGTGCAAAGAGGTCTTCCTCTGAGAAGTGTGGAGCTGGAAAGATTTGGGATCTGATAAGTAGACTATCTGTAGGCATCTGGTTTTGGTATTGAAGGAACAGATTATAAATCAAGTATAACTTCATCTTCAAATTCAGGGACCACCTCAAAACCATGCAATCTCAGAAGTCTTGAGACTTGCTTATGACAGGACTGCTTTGGAACCTTTATGTCTTTCCTAACCATTGGCAAGAGACTAGCCAGAAACTATGCATCAAAATTAAAAAGTCTCTTCAAAAATGTTTTGCTTTGATGAATATGTAGTTATAAAAGAAAACTCATTTATCTGTAAAATTCCATTTATCTATTGTGAGATGCGTGTTAAAGTGACACAATTAACGCTATTCTCCATGAGAAGCAGGGTCTGATACAGGTCTCCACCCTGCAGCTATTTCTTCCAACACATGCTGTTTAGCATCACTATCCTTTGCTGATGCAGCTGCATCTAGTTTTCATGTGACTTGCCTACATCTGAGTAAATAGCTATAATTTTCCTAGAAATACTTCACAAAACATTAGATAAAATGTTGTACTGAAGTTCAGACAATTTATGAATTCTCAGCAAGCCAAATCTAGGTTTTTTTTTATTTGTTCAGGCATATTTCCAACCAAATAAGTCAACAAGTTTGCCAGAGCAAAGTACAAACATTAAAGATGTGGGGATTTGACTAATTATTTCCATTTTATTGCTGTGGTACTCGAGGACACAGAGATGAAGTGACCTAGAGTCTAATAAGTTATTTTTCCCGAAGGAGTGGCACTCTGAGAAGTAATTTGTGCTTTGGACTGCCCTTCTAGAAAGCAGAGAGAGAGCTAAGATCCCTCTGCTTGAATTTTAGATCGGGATAATTAGGATTAAGCAGAGTGATATGGCCTCTTAGGCTTGTTCCCATTGCTTTGTCATATGGAAAGACCTGGATTGGTTTGGGTATCAGTGGCAGCCACTGCACAATACCATGAAGATCCCTGCTGGCTAATTTTCCTTTGTGAAGTTATGTGTTGTTGGAACTACTAAGTTAATTGAGGTTTGCTTCAAAATAAGTATTGATTAGATTTTGCTTTTCAGTGGCTTGCAGATTGTCTGAGAATAAATGCAAGATTCTTGACTTGAATTTTGTTCAGGATTACCAGTGAGTAATTCCTGTCCTGTGGGATAATGGTGAAAGGTTTGTTTGTGCTGAGTGCTACCAGTGTTTTGTGCAAGGAATCATTGCTGTGCAGTGGAGGGGTGTTCAGGCTCCCTGTGAGCACGTACCACTGCTTCCAGCACAGCTCTACAGTGACTGCAGAGTGCCAGAACAGAGTGGGGATGCTTGGTGTTGCAGCATTCTTACAAGGCAGTGCAGAACACAAACGGAGCCTCGAAAAGGACTCCAAGCAGGAGAAGGGGCACTGATCCTGTCACACATCTCTGCTGCATGCTGATGGAAGAGCAGTCCTTGTCATTGTCATCACCACTGGGAAGGAAAAGAGAAACTTGTTGCTTGGATGGAGAGATGAAGAGCTGCTGCTGCTGAGTGACTGACCCCAAAGAGTGAAGAAAAACAATAGAATTGTGAAATAACTTAGGTTGGAAAACACTTCTAAGATGTTTGAGTCCAACTCTTAATGAACATGAGGAAGTGATTCTGCCAGTTTCTGGATTATGGTCCTTTCACCTCTGGGTTATGATATTTTCACTTCTGCCTGAGGGGCAGCTGAAATTTTCAGCTGGAGGATCCATGAGGCAGGATGGTGAGGGCTTTAATTTGAAAACAGTCTGAACTGCACCTGGAGCAACAGTGAGTGCCTGGAGCAATCTAAATTTTTCTAGATTTTATTGTGGAACACGAGCCCTGTAAAATGTTGGAGATGAAAATGCAAATGGTAGATGATGATAAACAAGCAGAAGCTGGCCACAATAAGAAGAATTATGGTAGTTTTCTAGCACTTTTTGAGAAACAATTGTGGGTGGATAACAGCTAACAGCGTTCAGAGCACTGCAGCTGTGGGAGTAAATCCACCATCCTTCTTGGATCTTCAATCAAATATGTGCTTATTTGAGAAAGTACTGCCAAGAGTACAGGCAAGGAGAGGAAATGCACTAGAAAGGAGATGTCAGGGTTTGCATTGCTGAGCCAAACTAGAATACTTATATTCAGTTTTGTTTCTACAGTGTCAGAGTATAACATGACAATTACAGCTGGTGTAACTCATGGGCGTTTGCAGAAGTCTCAACAAGGTGATGCTGGGAATAACAAAAGCAGCTTTTGTTGCAGCTGACATAATTGGTTTCCAATGTCAAAATTATTTGGGTAGGGATGTTTGTAAGCTCCCTTTTAATTTAGATGTAGGTCCATTTAGAAATGAATTCTGAGAAACTCCTGCTGTCCTTCAGGAGTTCTTCCATGGAAATGAAAAGATGATGCCCTTTCTCTTGCAGACAGTTATTTGTACATTATTTATTCTTGTCAGACACTGATGGCTCCAGAACAGAGAGAGATAATATTTAGAGATGCCTCTTTTAACCATAAACAGAGAAGGCTGTAAATACAGACTTTTTATCTCACTTAATAGATATCTGTAGTAAAGTTGTTTTTATAGCTGTCTTTTTTTAAAATTCATAACTGATGTTTTTGTTTTGCTTTGATGCACTATGATGTAAGAAATCACTCAGATGTCAGAATTTGATCTTTTTGCTTATACAAAACAGTGAACTTCAGCTCTCTGAAGTTCAAAGTCAAACACAGGATATAAGGCTTGACCATCCTTTCTGTTTGTCTTTGTTGGAGGAAAAACTAAGCAATGGCAAATTGGTTTCTATCATTGCAAATTGGTTTCTATAATTTCTATCAGTGCTATTTTCAATTATCTTTAATTCCCTGGGCAGTAGCAGCATTCCATATCTTAGTATCTGCCACAAACTTGATGTTCTAAAGGCAGTAGACTAGGAATCAAGTTGTCAAGACACCAAGAGAGCACCAGGGTACAAAATTTATGAAAGGTGGTTTATTGCAAGTGATGGTGCACAGAAAATATCATGTGTGAAGGGGACATTTTGTGTCAGGGGTTTCACATTAATGCAGGATATCTTTCACTGCCTGAAGCAGCAGATCTCTGAACACAGGTAGAAGATTGCTACAAAATGAAAAAATTAATGGAAATAATCTCAGAATTTAAAACACCTAACCAGTACAGGATGGTACTGGTTGGTATGGTATGAAATGGAAAGTGAATTTTCTGTTTGGGATGGAACTAACTGATCTCTAGCAGTGCCATTAGAGTTGCCATTATAAGTGGGATTTGTTTTTGGTGAACTCTAGCTTTGCTAGGTCATCTGAGTAAAGGTTTTAGTCTCTTTTCAGCACTGAGAGAGAAGGACAGGCATATGCTTCCTTCTGTTCTAAAATAGGTGGAATAAAGTGCCTGTCACTGCTTCTTGTTAGAGGTTACATAGACAACTGGCTGAGACAAGACTAGGATCTGGATGGCAGAGGTTAGGCAATGTGAATTCTACCTCATGGTCAATATAATTGTCCATGGTTACTGTGTTCATTCTTTATGACTGGAGCTGACTGGGAATCCCAGAAAAAAAAAAATTCCTTATAAGAAAATTCCAGTTCCAGAAGATGTCATCTTGTCATGGAAATGCGACAACTGAGAAACCTTCTTGGTTTTCAGCTGCTGTGGAGATCAGGCTTCCAGTGCTAGTGGCCTCTGGGCCAGCACATCCTACCTTCTGCCCCAGAGGTGTGACCCTGAGCCCACACAGCCCTGCCCTGGCAGGACTCCTGGAGCACAGCCAGCACAGGTGGGCCCTTCTCCTGAAGGAGGACCCATCCCATGTCACAGACCTGCCAGGAATGCACCATTCTCACAGGCATTAAGGTGTCTTCTTCTGAGCTACAGTGGCCAAATGCAATTGCTCTCTTCCCTGTATGTTTTGAATACAGGCAGAGAAGGAAACTTCGCAGTACTTTGGCACACTGTAGCTCTGTGGGCCAAATGGGAGTCATTAGAGAGATCCAAGTCAGCAACTCTGAATGACAATGACATCTCAGCCTTTCTAGCTGAGGGGCCACTTTGTGTGTTTCTGTTTGCTCCTGTGAGGAAGAAGGCATTCAGAGTTCTAAACCTCAACCTTTTTGCTCTTTTAGACTTACTCTATTCTTGGTATTCATAGATAAAGTATATACAGCTTTTTGGTTTTGGATATTTTAGCAAAGCCTGGAAGCTTGATGAAGTGAAGAATATTGACTAACATTTATTCATTATTCATTATTCATCTGTTTTAAAGGTGGTGGAGATTTTGTATAGGAAGTGATGCAACAATATTTTTTTTTATTTTAATGACTTCTTCTTTAACATTTGATTAAAAAAATATTGTTATCTAGTCAATCTCTTACAGAGAAACCCAAAATGAATGCACCATGAAAATGCAGTACCATTTACCATACTGACACTCTGAAAATGCTTCCCTCCAACACTGGCCTCTGTTTCCAGCTTTCTAGTTGAGAAGAGAGCCCTAAAACATTGTATACGGCTTTCCATCTGAAAGCCTCTTAGATCATGTACCTAGACCTGTGAATCTTAAATATATGACCCTTTTCCAGCTTGGTGTTTTATCCTGCAAAAAGATGAATTAAGTGCTCTGGGAGAAGTACTCCACCATCTGTCTGCTCACTAGCTTTTTCCTCTTGGGGCACAGTTGGCTTTTGGAAGAAAAATTACAAATGGTGAATGCCACGTATCCAGTGAAAGTGCTGTTCCTGTTTCTGTATTTCACTAAAAAACTGAAGTTAAAGCTCACAGCAGCCTAACTATTCCTCCTTCCCAACAGGCTGTTGCCTAGGAAAGTTTTCAGATATATTTGTTTTTTATACAACATAAATTTAATAAGTAAAGAATTTAGTATTTATGAAGTTTATTTTTAGAGAAGAAAACAAGTTTGGAGCTAACTTGAGTGTTCTTCATTGAAAAGAAAGAAAAACATTAGTCACAGCCTGGGAACTGGGCACGTAATCTTCACATTACATTACTTCTTTTTTTTTTTAACTCTTCTTTTCTTGTGTAAGTGGAGCCATAGCCTTGTCCATAGGTACACTGAATGTGCTAGGCCCAGCAGATCACACAGGGAAAAAGAAGATAAAATTACACATGTTAGCTGGGTGTTTTTTTCATTGACTTGGATCTCATCTGCTGAGGGATTCTATTTAATCAGCTCACTGATTTAATTGTTTAACTGCTATATATATTTTTTAATAAATTTTATGGCAATGACTGTAGGTCATTGTCATCCTGGCTTATTCATGTTGAGCTTCTCTCCTCAGGTCTGAACACTCCACAGAGCTGGGCTGTATGGACATCGGTGTCTTGCCAAAAACTTCTGTTTCCCAAATCCTTGCATCCTCATTTCTGCTCACTTCAACATGTCCTTTGGTTTTGGTACTTCATGTTCTTATCCTTGCAGGTTCCTGATGCACTGTACTTCATTCCCACATTCTTGCAATTGAATTTGATTCTTCCCACACCAAAACCCCTTTTTACACTGGGTCTTGCAAGGATGTGAGGATCTTATCCAAATAGCATGCAAGTAAAAGATTCAGCTTCTTTGACATTTGCTGTTAAGATAAAAGACATCTTGTTACCTTATCTATTAAGAGAATAGATAAGGAAACTGCCCTCCTGTTGTTCTGTAGCTATATTTTTTAAGAAAGTGAAAGAAGACATTTTTTTTTGGTAGTGTAAGTCTGGACTTGATAAAATACAGATAAATGTACTGCATAGAGCTGCTAGATAGTGACCAAGGCAAGTGTTGTCCTAACAGAGTATGGATGGTTTTCTCAAACTCTTTATAAAAATATCCCTGTTAATCTTCATTTGATCACTGTCTGGGGACCTGTTCTCTGTCTCAGCTTCTGTTTTTCTCACGTTTTCTTTCCTATTTCCGTCACAGATTCTCTTTATCCTGTTAGACAGCAATTTGAAGAGCAATGAACGAGTACTGTCGTACTTCCAGCTGAAGAAGTCCCAGCTGCCAGCTCTGGCTGTGTTCCACACCCCAGATGACGAGCATGAAGTGTTGACTGTGGATGACATCTCCGTTGAGCGTGTACAGGACTTCTGTAATCGTTTCCTGCAAAGAGTGCCCAAGGTAAAGGGGGTCCTGATGCTGTTGTTTACCAGGCTCTTGAAGAAGAAGACTTCAGTTCCTTGAACTCCTCCCCACCCGTCACTTTCTCTTTCATGTACATTTCCACCTGAATATCAGAGAAACTTTAGACTTAGGGCAGAGCAGAGGTGGATGTCTTTGCAGAGCCTCTTTCTTCATTGATCTCTGCCTTCTAGTCTACAGCAAGAAGAATTCACTGATCTCTGCAGCTGTATGAAGGACCCTGTGAAGCATCTATCTTTTGGGAACAGTTAGGAAGAAAGGGTGAAGGGTGCTTTTGGATGGTGAGAAGAGAGGCAGTTGATGGCAGCATATGAGAGCAGGTCACAGAGACCAGTGGCATGGATAGAAATTAAATCTATCAGGGAGACTACAGAACATTGTACAGCCTTAGGACTTTACCAGTGATTTCTACTGGGAAAGGCACAATTAAATCTTAATGTTCATGCAGTGTTATAAGTTCTCTCTCTGTCAAAATTCATCCTCCTGTAGCACAGGGTCTGTGTGTCGTGTGACAGAAAAGAGATAGGGCAGTGGCATAGACAGCAGAGGGAGGCATTTGAGTTGTTTTGTTTTCTTTATCCCTATGCTGAGAAACTAATTAATGTCAAAACTGATTTCATGCCTCTAATGTGTTTTAGAAAGAAGACAAATCTGAGGAGAAGCCCCTCAATGAAGAACTCTGATTCTTTCTCAGCCAAGAGGATGACTGCAGCCAGAGTCTGTTTCTGGTATATGAAGAATTCACTCTGCCCTACAGCTCAGCAAATCCTGAGCCAAGTCAGTCATGGATTCCCATCATCATTCCATGTACATACATACTGTCTGTCCTCTTCAGGATTCTCTTCTCTCTTATCTCTTCTCATTTGTTGGCTCCAGAGTTCTTTTTTCAGTACTTCAGGGCCTCTGGTATTGCCCTACAATATGTCTTTCTGTGCCACTGTTGGAGCAAAGGGTGGCACAGTGAAATGACAGTATCAGAAGTAAAGCTAGTAGTTCCAGGGATCTGTTTTCCTCATTCTTTTGGGTTTTGGTGCCATGCTGGGATCCACTGTCAGCCTTGTCTGATACTACAAACAGAATTGTTGCTTGATATCACGTGAAATTTTCCATTTATTTTACTAAATAAAGCAGTAAGCGAATGGCCTGAATTTTTATACAAATGTTATTTCCCACTCCCCTCGTCTTTCACTTAAGGACAAAGTCTCTCTATTTATGATTGAATAAGCTGAAAAACCTCCTTTCTCTGAGTTTAAGTGATGCAATGCCTAACCAGTCAGGCTGGTTGCTAAGAATCATTCCCTATGGAAATGGACCCATCATCAACAGATATTTCCACCAGGGCAGGAGATATCTGTGAAGCTTTGGGACCAGAACAACACTAGGTAAGCAGGTGTGAGATGGTGCAGCAAAAGTGAATAAACCTAAGATGTTGCAGACAGTAACCTTACCCAGGAGAGGCTGTTGTGGATCAGAGCAAGGCACGCTCCCACCATCTGTATGGCCAGGGAAGAGAACTGTGTGCACCAGATGACCTTTTGAATGAGTGTGTGTACAGGGGTAAAATATAAAAATATATATCTGAATTCTGCTGGATGCCCTTGTGGCTTTTGTGCATTGAAAAAAGACTATAGAAATACAGTATAGATGCTAAGAGCTGAAGGCTGTGCCCCAGAGAGAGGGGAAGGGTCTAAGGTGTCAGAATACCTTGCTGCCTTTGCCCTGGCAATGGGCAGAGATTGTAGCACTGGGCTGGAATGACTTGTGAATGAAGCAGCTTGGTGTCAATCTGTGTGAAGGTGTGAGCACAGGGATCAGTATCTCTGAAACACTGGGGAGCCAGAGGGTCCCATCCTAGAGCCTGTCACACTGCAGCTCTGAGGATAAGAGATGGCTCACCTCCCACTGGCCCAGAACCCAGGCAGAGCAAGCTCACACCTGCCTTCCAGAATCCTCATGTCAGTGATGTGTGATGGTTTTGAACTCCTGCTTTTGTGCCAGCCCTAGAATGTGCAGGGCTGTATCTCCTGCCAAGAGCCCTGCTCACTTTCCCTCACTTGGAAAACTGCTCCTTTTTACAGCAATAGCTTGCTCCTTCCTACAAATAGTTTATTCCTTTGTCTGCAGTATGGTAGAGAGGGAAAGTCTTCTGGGGAGGCATCTGTGAGGAGTGTTAGCATTATAGGTGCTCCCAGTGCCATTCACATCTGTCTGTGGTCCAGATCAAAGAGTGTGGGGGCCCTGACCTGCTGCACGAGTACCTGAAGTCTGTGTCTTGGCCAGCTGCAGAAATTGGGCACAGCGACGTGACTCTTTCTTGGTGCTGCAGGGAAACAAAATAGGACATGAATGAAGCTCTGGTTCTGCAAACAAGCCTGAGAGGAAAAGCAGTGTCCCCAGTGACTGTGCTCGCTGTGTACACAGCTAATTATAGGGATAACTTTTCAGGAGCTTATGTACACTGGGGAGTTTAATTCCCCCTGCACCTTACAGAGCTCTGCATCTAACCAACAAATTCAGGAGCTGCAAGCAAGGCACAGGAAAAGCCTCTTTGTGCTCCTCCTCCTCCTCCAGCTGTTCTGCAGTACTTTCAGGACTTAGACAGCACAGACAGCCCTCGGGTGCTGCACACAGATGTGGTGGCAGTGGAATAAGAGGGTCTGCCTTAATCCCTGTGCTCAAAGGCTTCTGCAGTGCAGCTTTGGTGGGTTTGGCCACTGCAATAGGGCTTTTGAGGTAGAAACCAGGGGCAGACTCATGTGCATGGGTTAATCTCTTGTTTGTTTTATTTTTGGGTATTGTGCCCCATTATGTCATCTCTGACCTGAACTTGTGATGTGTGTGGCCCAGATGTTTTGAGCTGTCTGGGAAGGCTGGTTTGCTTTGCCAACGGAGGAAGTGCTAGGTGCAAATTGACAGAGGGCAGGATGAAGGGGTTCCCTTTCACCTCAGCATTGCAGACATACTGTGGTATGAGGACCCCTGCTCTGCAGCAGCATCTAAACTCAAAGGACATTCATAATATCTAAGATGAAAGCTCAATTCTCCTAACAGGAAAGTGAGGCTGCAGAGGCGTGTCAGAGCTGCTGTCTTTACCCCAGGGAACAGGGAATTGGGTTGTGTTGTGTAAGATGCAATTTCATATCCATCTTTGGTGAGAAAGGAGAACATCTCCAGAAGCAGAATGTTACAGAGACCTGGAGGTTCAGCAAGAGGACGAACATTTTTTTATTTTATTCCCCTGAGCCGTTGTGTTTGACATTAAACAATGAAGTGCTGCTTAGAGGTGAACTAGCCCCCATCTGCTGCAGGTTGAACCAAGATTTTGTACATGAAAATCTGTGCCTCAGCTTTGTCACTTCAGTCCCACTGCACACAGAGTTGTGGATCTGGCTGTGGGGGCCTGCTGGCTGCAGAGGATCTGACTGCAGAAGGACTGAAGAACCTTTGCACCTAGCCTGAAGAAGAGCAGCAGGCACTGCATGTGAGTCTGCCTTGTCTGCATTGCTCCTGCTCTTGGCAGTGGCTGGGAGGTGCTGAGAGGCCTGTGACAGCCAGCACAAGGGAAGAGACATCTCCCAGGCCATGCAGCCCTGGTGCCTTATGCATGCAGAGGTCAACTACCAGCACAGCAAGGCAGAACTGAACTTCTTCCTTTCTTCCAGGGATCCTGCCAGCTTTGAATAATTTTTTTTTTAAGATTTCTCAGTAATTTCCCATAATAGCTGTCACAGGATGAACTTTATGCCACCTAAGCCAGATCCCAGCTCATGCACAGAAGTCCAGCACTGAGCTGGGCCTGAGTTTCCAGGATAGGGAGGAGACAGTGATGATTTAGAATGACATATGGTAGGAACAATTGTTCTCCTTATCACAAAAGGATGGAGGGCATGGCTGTCTGACTCCTCTGTTCACAGAATCACAGAATGGTCTGGTGGAAGGGACCACAGTGGGGTCATCTGGTCCAAGCTCCCTGCTCCAGCAGGTTCATCCCAGAGCACATGGCACAGGACGGTGCCTGGATGATTCTTGAATGTCTCCAGTGAGGGAGATTCCACAGACTCTCTGGGCAATCTTCTCCAGTGCTCAGTCACCCACACCATAAATAAATTCTTCCTTATATTCAGATAAAACTTCCTGTGCATGAGTTTCTTCCCATTGCATCTTGTCCTGTTGCTTGGCACCACTGAGAAGAGCCTGAATCCATCCTCTTGACACACCCCTTCCAGATTACAAACATTGGTGGGGTCCACTTTCAGTCATCTCTTCTCGAGCCTGAACAGGCCCTGCTCCCTCAGCCTTTCCTCACAAGAGAGATGCTCCAGTCCCTTCAGCATCTTTGTTGTCCTCTGCTGGACTCGCTCCAGGAACTCCCTGCCTCTTGTGCTGAGGGACCAAAGGGAGTTCATTTGGAAGGAAGCTAAACCAATAAATCTGGGCAGAAATATTAGAAACAAACTCTCTCTTGCTGGTGGACAGATGACAGGACTTAGTCACTCTTAATCACCTCCACAGAGGATGGCTTCCTCTCAGTACCACAAATGGCAGCCCACAGGATGGCAAAGACATGGGGACAGTTGACACAGGTGGAGGAAATATTGTCTGAAGGATACAGCTAGGACAGTGGTTTGCAGGACCATGAAAGAGGAGGGCAAGGAAGAGCCAAAGGCTGTTTTGAGAGGAGAGGACTTGCCCAAGGAGTGATGTGGGCAGCAAGGGGTAAGGGTCAGTGAGGGAAGGTGCTGGGTGGATACCACAGAGAGCTGATAATGGTGGAGAAGAGAACACAGAAGTGTTTTTTCTAAGGCTGTGAATCAAATACCTCTTTGACCCATTTTGGCTTCGTCACTAAGGAAACTTCAGAGGAATATTTTCAGTGGAAAAACCTGCAAAACCACAAGATGCACATTGAATAAGAGCATACTTGTTCTCTCATTTGAATTTCCCCCTTCTCTGCTGAAGTACCTGCAAATCCATACAGGCAGGCAGGCTAGTTGCATGATGTGTAAAGCAGCAGTTCTGTCCAGGTTAGAGGAAAGACCCATGATAACTGCATCCCTGCCTGCACAGGGATGACAGCTATGCAGAGCTGCCCTGTGCATCACAGCTGCAAACAGCGCTGTGTCCTCCTCCCCACATGCTCACCAGGGCTCAAGCCATTGAATATCCACGGATCACAACAGCTCCTGCAGAGCCCCACATGGTGTCCACACACAGGTTGAAATGCCAGCCCCGTCCAGTCTCCAGCCTGAACACATGGGCTGTGTGAGCACTCCAGGTTTCTCCCTATCCCTGTGTTATGAGCATTATATATTCTTTGTGTCTTCCACTGCCCTCTCTTCCTAGGCCAGAACATCTCATCATCTTGTTAAGGATTAGTGTAATTCTATGCCACCCATGTAATGTGTTCTGTATGTCTACATCACCAGCATTATTTCTTGCCTTTTACCTAGTAAATGAGGCATTGCTATCTGGAACTTTCTCAGTCCAGCTTAGTTCAGCACATCATTACTTCCACAGGTGCCAGAAGACATAGCATGGGTGCAGTCCAATTCCAGCTCCTTTGTTTGTGGGGGCAATTGCAGATAAATATCAAGTCCTTAGGTATTCTAATCAGCTGTTGGAAGAGCAGGATGGGAACTTGCAGTTTTCCTGTTTTCTTGCTCTGTTAGTTGCTGGAAGGAATAGAATAATCACCTCAAGAAAAGATGTTCAACTATTTTCTTCTCCACTAAAGGAGAGGGAGATAGAGGAAGAAGAGAGGGCTGTGTGCCCGAAAGATTTCAGTTTAAAATACAGAGGTGATATTTTCAACATAAATCTGTTGTGCTCAGAGTATTCTTTGGCATCTTGGAATTCAATGTGGGTGTTGATCCTGGATATATCATGACTTCCCATTGCAATCAAGACTTTATTTTCCTTGGCCAAATTTTTCTGTTCTTTGGCTAAAAAACAGAAAAGGCAGACAGTAACTTACCCCAGGCTGTTGATGAAGCCTGGAGGCAGAGCTGGAGACAGAGCCCAGATCTTCTGCATGCAGACCTCCTGAATGTAAGCCATATGGCCACAACACTTTCTCTTCACCTTCCCTCTCCCTGTGACTCCCAATGGCTATTTGCTTAAGCTGAAATGGCAGTATTTCACCATCAGTAAAAGGCTGTCTTGGTTGGTTGCTTGTTTGGCACAGCTGAAGCCGAACAGATCCGGATCATTGTTTTCCCTCCATCTCTCACTCCTTGCCAGTGAGACCTTTCCTCCTGGATGAACTTCTTTATTCTTTTGGGGTCTGATGGTGAATGGGCTTCCTTGCTGCATTGCTTTCTCCAAGCAGTTGCCATGCTTTCTTGGGTCCCTGGGCATCCTGGGTTTCAGACCCCATCTCGTAGCAATGTTTTCAGGTTTTTTACTCTGTTGAGATACTAGCAGTAGAGAAAATATTATGTTAAGCAGATATTAAATATTATGTTGTATAATATTATGTTAAGCACATATATTTGTGTTATCAATATTTCAATATTATTTTGTATAATTAGCAAATATTTAAATATTATTGTGTTTAAAATATTTTATTACAAAGATATTAAGAAGGCATACTTGCATAATCAATACGTACAGGTTGCAGGTGAGAAGAAAATGTGAATGAACCCTTGCTTGGTACATTTTAGTCATGGCAAGACAGTAGCAGAAAGGAAGGTATTGTTACAGTGAAAGGCAGTTTCTCATGCTATAACTGAAGTAGTAATGGTTATATCAAATGATCAACAGTCTTTAAATGTTCATCAATCTTCTTTCCACAGATCTGTTCTGTCATCCTGGAGTCTGGATCCTGCCATGCTTAACAGGTCTTTCAGGTGCTTCCATCTTGCAGGTCTCCAGCATGGGAGCAGCACATCTTTGGTGTCTCTGCTGTGGCCGGGTTGCTCACTGCCACAGAGACACAAACCACTCTGGAGAAATGCACTGCTCCCACAGAGCAGCAGGCAGAAGCAGGGTGTCCTGAGAATCACCCTGTTAAGGTTGTTCTCAGGATCCCAAACCAGGGTCTCTTCTTTCTCTTCTTTCTGCCTTGCTATCTGCAAGCAGCATGGAGACTGCAGCGTACAAGGCACTCCACAGGTTCCCTCTCAGTCTCCAGGACAGGGCTGGCTCTCACTGCACCCTCCTCTTCCCTGCTGGCTCCCTGTCTCTGCCTGAGTGACAGCTCCTCTGACCCTGGTATGGTTTTGTTTCTCTTTTTCTCCATACCCTTGCCCTAGAGGCAGCTCTGCCTCAAGCATAACACTGCTGCTCCCAGGGAGAAGTGCCTGCCTTATCACTTGTGCCCCAGGCACTCTCTTTTAAAAATAACAAATATCCTATGCAAAAGAAGAACAGAGAGAACTCACCAGGTACCCTCTGTCAGAGTGGTGATGAAGAAAGACTTAAGCAACACAAGCAAATGGATTAGCACTTTGCCTGGGGCTCTGTTCAAAGGTTTCTGTTTGGCCTCTGAGTCCTGAGAGTGGTATTTCAGTGGACTCCTTCTTGGTAAGTCTGACATTGTGATTTAGGACAATAAAACTCTTCTTCTTTTAACAATAAAGATAACTGCATCCAGAACATTTCAAACTCAATAAATTGCTTTACCAGCATTTTACAAATAGGGTGGAATTCTTTCTTTGGCTATTCCGGCAGTGGTCTCTAAGGTACTATGGTGCTACTGGTTTTGTGAGACTGTGTGTTGGGCAATAGTGGAAAGTCCCAGAACTGCATGATTAGCTCTTTCATGTCAGGGGCACTGTAGTCTTGCTCATAACATGCCCTCACATCCTTGCTGGGACCCTCAAGTGCCCCAGGAAGAGCTGCCTGGGAGATGCTCCTTGCCCACTGCCTTCAATGGTACCGATGTTCTCTGACTCACTTCAGGGCCACCTTCTTGAAAATTCATGCAGGATTGTTTACTTCAGTTGGAGCTGGGTGGTTTATCTGAATGTTTGTCCTTATGCTGGGAATCCATCAAGCATGCAAACCCATGGCTCCTGAAGTAGTTGGCTTCTATTTCTAGCCATGACAATCAGCCAAAGACTTGGCGCTGCTTTGTTTATGTTTGATATATTAAATCTGTCTCTGTGAATTTCTCTGTGACAGACAGAGATGTCACAGATGGGCAACATGTGTGGGAGGGGACTCTGTTTCTGGACAAGCACCATCCTCCTCTGCTTCTCCCCAAGCTCCACCACCCACTTAGAGAAATCCCAGGGAGCCCATTCCCCAGATCACTGACAAAAGCAGCAAAAGCTCCCACTAAGTAAAAGGACAAGGCATGTTCCTGGAGCCCAGTAGCTTTTCAGGGAGCTCACACAATTTGGCAGAATGAAGGCGAGCCCCAGGCAGGAAGGGACAGGCAAGAGAAAGCTTCAGCAGAAAGACATAAGGAGTATTTTTCTCAAGAGCAGTTAAGGTAAACTTTGTGCTAAGTCAGTGTGAGTTTTACATGGAGGAAGCAGAACCTGATCTGAGATTTCAGGTGCTTGCTGTCAGGCAGGAGAGAAGGAGCTAAAGCCAAGCTCTCAGCTGTCATGCCAGCCTTGCAGATCTCTCTTCAGTGGCAGTACAGAGCTCCTCATAGCACTCCTGCTGCTGTTTTACTGGTGGTGTCCCTTTCAGGAAGTGCAAACTCAGTGTGATAAACTATTTTCTCATGTTCTCACTTACTCAAGATCTTCCCAGATAAGGTAATGACAGAGATTTCTATTTAGCGATCCAGTGGCTACAATGGAGGATTGGGGCAGTAACGGATCATTGTCAGAGTGATAGCACAGAGAGAGCAGGCAATGCAGAAGAGTTCCAGGGGCTGAAAAGGGAGTGAACTTGGGATGCCTGTGTATCATTTGTCATCACCAAGCCCCATGCTTGGGAAGGCCAGGCAGTGATAAGAGGGTCCTTGGCTGAGGGAGGTGCTCCTGCCAGACCTCTTCTCCTGTGGAGGGCTGAGGACAGGCACATAGCCACACATCTGTCCCTCCTGCAGCTTGGCACAAACAGGAGCTTAATCCTAATGAGATCCCTGGGCAGCTCTAATGAAATGACTGACCTGACTGCAGTCCTTACTGCTCATTGCAGTTATTCACTCAGGCCTCAAAACAGACCAGGGTCTTGTTAGGAGATGGTGAGTATGTCTTCTTTACTGTGTGGTGTTGCTATTTTATTTAATGGATCGTCCAGTAGGTTTGTTGGTTCCTCCTCCAGTTCACTAGTGAAATGATCATCAAGAAAGACAATCACCTGCCCCAGAGAGATGAAGTGACAGACAGATGCTTGGCCAAGTAACACGGGGGAAGGTGTGTTCTACAGATGTGTACAGATGCTTGGTATATAATATATGCACAGCAGAGATTCTCATTCAGTGTCTGCTGTATGAAAATGTAAGGTAGTAAACATCATTGTCACTAATCTTAGGCTTAGCTAGCCAGCAAGTTTGTAACCACTTGTGTACCCAATATGTGACTCATGGAGTGTATTTTCCTGATAAATGTACAGTAATATTTTCCACTGAAGCCATGGCTGTAGGTGGGAGACAGTGAAAAGAAATCCCAAATAATACAATCTAGTTGGTGCCAGGAAGTATTGTAAGCAGATTCTATTACTGGAACAGAAGGGAAGAAAACATTGGTTAAAGACCAGCAAGGACAAAAGTGTCTTTGTTGGTAAAAGTCTTTAAAGGATGATTCTGCTGTGGAAAATAGTAGAATGCAACTTCTATGACTGATACGTGTTGTAAGTCATATGTGTGCTCTTATGTGATTTTTGACATCTGTATTGAATCTTAAAATTACATCCCTTATCACGTAGGGAGACAAAAAAGGAGAGATAATTTCAGCAGAAGAGACCCTAGTCAGCTTTTTCTGAGCAAATGAGGGGGAATGTTGAATCCAAAACTGTTGCCTCATGCCTGCAGCACTGGAGTCTTGCTCTTTTTCTTGTACACCCATCCTGATTTTCCTCCCAGTGCCTGGCTAAAAGGATCATGAGACAAAATGGAAAGAGCTCTGAAAGAAACTTATTACCAAGCAGATGACATCCAAAACTTCAGAACCACTTGAGATGGGTTTGGATAAAGAGTTTTCCATACAGAGGACATCATAAGAGGTCTTTATACTGCCTTCTGATACTTCATTTTGTAGTGATTATTGCTGCAATATTGAAGTAACAGAGGGCAATGCAAGACACTATAGAAAGCAAAGGTTATTTTATCTCAAACCACGCTGATTTTACTCACTCAGACTAACACCCTCATAACCACACATTCATAGGCAACAGAAAGCATTTGTTCATACTATTCCATTTTCTTGCAATCACATAGAAGATTTAATTCATGGGCTCTGGAGTTCTCATTAAGTCTCTGGTATTTCTCTTAGTTTGGCCACCATATGCTCATTTTAGATGCATCTTTTGCATCCTGCAGGAGCTGGCAGTAACTGTTGTCTATTTTTCCTCCATCCTTTCCCACCTCTGAGTATCATTAGAACTCATCCTCCTTTGTCTCCTCATCTAGGTATCTTAGAACTCAATCTTGTTCTTCATCCAAGCACCATCATCTCCAGACATCTATTTTTTTTTTCTTTTATTAAGTCTTAGGTGTACTCTTCCTCTTGTTTTAGGGCTTATCTGGTTTTAAACTGTGATATATTTTTTCCCCCCAGTCTGGATATCCAGAGGATCTGTGTCAATATGCTGGGATTTTAATGATCTGCTAATCCAGCTTCCATCACTATGGTCTGTTCTTGTAGCCCTTCTTATGCCTTTCTTCCCAGTGCTTTCGTGCCCAGACCTCTTTTTCGTTCTCCATTTCTATTATTTTATTGTTTCTTTTATAATTTGAAGAGAATTGTGACCACTAATGACAAAGACACCTCTCACAGAATGGTGGGTTTTGGAGTCCAGTGCCATTTTAGGAAGAAGGAAAAACTAATCTAAAAGATCTGATTTATCACAAAATCATTGAATATACTGAGTCAGAAGGGACCCATCAGGATCATTGAGTCCAACTCATGGCCCTGAGCAGAAAACCCCAGGAATCACACCCTAAGCCTGAGAACATTGTCCAAACATTTCTTAAATTCTTGAATTTATCTTTCCTTCTCCTTTTAAATTTCTTTCCTGCTTTATATGAACACAACATTTCTTAATAAAAATAATCAGTTGCCAAGTTTAATGCAAATAAAATAAATATGTATCCGAAAAGCATATAAACAGTATGAAATTAATATTAAGGAAGGTCATCAAGTCAAATTATTTGACTATCATGTGATATTAGGAACATTATCATAATTTGTAGTTATGCACAAGAAGATAAGAGTAATCAGATTTCATGCTTCAATAAATAAGAATGCCTTTCTTCTTGCCACAAACAGCATTTCACAATTAGCTGTGTACTGTGTATTTCCCTCCACTCCCTAGCATTCCTTTGTACTCTATCTGATATTAACAAGAGGCCAAGACCAGGGGCTTGATGTGCCACATAAAAAGTTATTTGCTTATTTGCAAGTTGTTGCTAAAGACAACATTTATGATCCTTTAGATACTGAACTGAGATAGAACAAAGAAATGGATATAATACTACAGGGATGCTTGTAAATACTTCAGTGGTCTCTTGCATTCAAGACAGACAGAACATAAATGTTTCAATGCAATCTTGGCTTCACAAGGGCTGGCAGATTTGGGATCTAAGATGCTATCCTAAGTATGTTGTTAAAAAGAAAAAAAAAGAGAGAAGCATTATTATTTTTTTATTTACCAGATGGATGAGAAGAGTGAAACCACAGCTGTTCTCTTATCTCTTCCCATGTCTGTACAGGAAATAAGGCGGGTAAATCTCATCTGATCCCAAAGAATGAATCAGGTCAGGACATTTTTGTGTTCATGTGGTGAAGCAAGGGGGATGGGTGTGGAAAAAGAAGAGAGATTTCTGTTCCCTTTTCCCATAAGAGTGCAACCCAGAAGCATGCTCTGTTTATACAGACAAAGTTTGAACATTTTGCTTGCCTGTTTTTCATAGGATTCTTGAAGTACAAGAAATGCAAGTTTCTTCTATGGGTTATTTAATATCTATGCAAGAGCCTCTGCCAATTTTTTCAACATCCAAATAATATTAATATTAATCTGTCTCTTCCTTCTTTCCCGGATTGAAAGAGAAATATGCTGATCAGTGCATGTGGACATGTGTGGGTGGGTGGGGGTGAAGCCAAAGGAAGCAACAGAGTTAGCTCTTAGCCCTGAAATGTTTTGGTTGCTTTATTCAGTGAACTGAATAACCTTGGTCTGCCTTCTGTGAAATTTTAGTCTTCTCTGCTCATGAACTTCCTATTACCAGCCAAACACAGCTGTTCTGGCAAGTCCTGGCCAAAGAGAGATAGTCAGTCTTTGAGGTAACTCAGTGATATCCCACGGAGTGTGCTGAGCTTTGGACTTGAAGGCTTGAGCCAAGCTCACTTTTTTTCCAACAAGCAGAACTGGAGAGCAGTGAGCTCCCATTAGGCTGTACTGCTGACTCCAAATGCTCCTGTATTCATAGCCAGACTGAGATTTTTCTAGGACACTGGGCTTTGTTTTGAAGCTTGATGGATTACAGGGAGTAACTTTGAGGATCACAGCTGCATAGAGGTTGTGTCTGGACACTAATCTCTGAATTTCAGCAGAGTAAATGAAATTTTATTTTGCCACCACTAACATAATGCAGTGTTAAAAGCCTCCCCAGTTTACCAACCAACCAACCAACCAAGCAACCAACCAACCCCCACAGCTCACCAACTATAAACCTCTCCTTATGGTCATGATTAATGTGGGGACAGGCCTGAATTCTGTAAGTCAGAGCAAGTGGAAGAAACATTATCCTCTTAGCCTCTGAATTTGTCCAGGGAAGAAGGATCTGGGCCTTTAAATGGTGTTTATTTTCAGTCCTGGTCCTTAGCCCTGGGATACTGAGCAACCATTTGTCCCAGAGCCAGAGTGACATCCTTCAGGCTGGACATGCAGGTGTACTCCACATCCATGGGCAGGAGAAAGTTACTGGCAGCTATTACGTAAGATGGACAGGAAAGCTTCTAAACTACCCAAAATGTTGGAGGAAGCATGAAAGAAAAGAATTGTAAGATGGTGTGGGAACCTTCCCACCCACAGAAGAGCTTCAGACAGTGGTTTTTACAACAGTCCTAAGACTACACATAGATCACATTGTTAGAACCAACATGTATTTTCACACTGGAAACTTTTTTTTGCAGAAAGTTGTAATGCTGGGGGCAAAATTTTCCACAGGGGAAAGGCCAAGACAGAATTCAAAGATTTGTGTTTAAATATTTTTGAATAAAAAACCTCCATCACTTACTTGTTATGAAATTACTCTTTTTTCCCCATTCCATCATGGAAGTGGAAATTAGTCATTGCAGTTATTTTGAAAAAAAATTGTTTGATTGATATGAAACTAGATTTTCCTGTTTATGTGCTCCCCCATTCTTTTAATCTTTAGTAATTTTTAATCTAGTTTTGAAATGTTTTTTTCCCAGGTTTAACTAGATTTTGAACTAGTTTTTAATTTTGAGTAGCTGAGTGAGTTTGCTGCCAGAGCTAACATACATTCAGATATGTATATCAAGTTCTTTAAATATCTGAAATGTGTTCTGTTTATTTTTATTTCATAGTCTTTTGACTAGCTTCTGTGTTTAAAAAACATCTCCCTTTCTAAAGCTTAGTGTCAGTATGCTAGTTTTCAGCACGATTTATTCCATGAGGTTGTTGACTTTAATTATATTGTGGATAGTCAAACACTCTTACTTAGTGGCTCAATTATTCTTGCTTCTTGGACCAGTTCCTAGGTATTACTTAGGACTAAATGGAAAAGTAAAAATAAAGTCTTGTTTTCTCATGTGCTGTAGAACTAGTTGTTCTAAGAAGCACTTGTTTATCAGGTTGAGAAATCTCTTCGTAAGCCATAGACCATGTGGTGGCTGACTAACTTACATCCTGAAACACAGAAGCAAATTTGGAAAGGACTGTCCAGACTGATAATTCCAGTTACTAGATACTCTGGGTAACCTGGGTTTGGAAACCCTGCTCTGTTGCAGAGCTGACAGGGTTTGTTCCCTTACTGGAGTGCTCAGCAACTCTGCTGAAGCCTTTCTAGCATGAGCTGGGCACTCAGTGAGGGACACATCGATGTGGATCATGGCTTTAAAGACAGAGGCTGGAAATAGGACTTCTCCTAATCATGAGAGCTGTGGACTGTGACACAGCCCCTGGCGGGTGCTGGAAACAAAACCTGGCTGCTAGTCCATTGTCCTGCTGGAAAAGCCTTGAGGTCAATGCAGGGATGGAGGGGTTCAGCAACTCCCACAGGCTGTGGTGAAAAGGTCTGTCATTTTGGGTGTGAGTGTAAATCATATTTTAGCCTTCATCTATAGCACTGCCCACCAGAATCATCCCATGAAGGGGGTGTCCTGGGCCATGCAGAGCAATCCTGCTGAGATCTCCCTGGTAACTTATCCAGAGGCACCGACAGATGCCCATGTCTGCTGCCACAATCTGAGCAGACATCTCAGAATCAGTGCTCTGTCCTTGCCTTTATGATTGTTGGTTCATAATTCTTCTTTTTGTTCCCCATTTATTTCTAGCTTATGAGCTTTTAATTTACAACAGGATTCCTACTGCTAATCCTGATGGCAGACCTTGCCCTTGCCCTATTGCATATTATTCTGTTCCTGTTAATGAAGATTTAAAGGTCATGCTTTTCATCCTGTAGGAGCTCTCAGACTTCCTTTTCACTGCTGCCTTCTTGCTTTGTGTTGTTGACAAAATTCCTCAACAAGTATTCATCTTAATCCCCATCATTAAGAGAAGTAAAGTAAATCTAGTCCCAAGAGAGATTCAATTGGCAATTTCTCATAATTTCTCCTTTCCACTGCTTAAGCTTTTTCCCCATTTGTCTGGTTCCCTCCTATCTTGCCATTTTGGTTTTAATGGCCATTTTCTTCTACTTCACTATCAGTTTGCCTGATGGCACTAGGGCCAGTGATTTACCAGTATCTAGGCAGATGAGGGTGACCAGATCTTCTGAGTCCTGATTTCTGTCAGGGTTCAGCATGTCATAGGGTTGAAACTTAGATGACCCCGAAGGGTGGTAGACAAGGTCAAGAAATGCCCTCCTGTTTGCACTACTTTTCAAAGGTGGTTCCTGTTCATGTTCCCTTTGCCTTGAGGACAGTTCAAGCTTGCTGTTCTCAGGCTCTGAGGACCAACAGCTGCCTGCACAAGGACACAAGTAACGTGGTACCTCCTTGCCACAGTGAAGTCTGAACCATCCCCAAACTCATAGAGCACTGTAGGAGCTAAAGATAAAACCCTTGGACAGGAGCTGCTCACTGTTCTCTGTCCAAACAGTGGTTCTTTATCTCCACAGACATGCTATCATTCTCATTTTGGGCCAGAAGCCCAAAGCCCAGTCCAGCAGTCACATGTCCTGGGCTGCCCAGCACTGCTGTGAGGACCATGTGAGCACCTCAGGGGTTTGGGTTTGTGGTAGCTGTGTCACTTTTGGGGGTTTCGGAGCTGACACCTTTGCTATGTGAGTTTTCAGCCTGCCATTCAGAGGGGGATCAGTTGTAAAAGCAGCATGAAATGAGACGGGAGAAGGCTCCTGGCCTACTGTGCCTGTGGAAGAACAGGTGCCCTGGCTAGCACTGCAGTTTGAGATAGAGCACAGCCAGAAAAGGAGGGGGTAAAAGGTGGGGGGGTTACTGAAACAAAGAAGGAGACTGGAGCTTGTTCTCATATCTCTGTCCACTCACTGCTCCCAGGCACAGAAAGGCAACCTGGATGCGGCTGTGTCCCCTCTAGCCGCTGGTGTGTGCTCTGGCTCTCTCCCTTTTGGCTCAGCTCTTTGATGTTTCTGGCTGTGGGCAGAAGGTGGTTCTGATGGTAGCTTGGGGGTGGATCAAGAGTGGGAGAGGGGAGGAGTCACCGATCGATGCTAATGAATAAAAGGTCCCTCTTCTTCGGTCCAGGGTCCAAGACGCCAGGAGAGCTGCCCCCTGAGACAAGAGCTGCAGACTGGCAGGGAAGCAACAGCTTAGTGAGTATTCAGGGACTGCCTTGCTTTTCCTGGACAGCTGCTTATTATCAATGCCTCGCTGGTGCTTCACCGCTGTAAAATGTTAGGAGTGTTTGCTACAGCGTGTGTAGTGTTGTGATTTTCCACTCCAGCAGCAGACACATCAGGGCTGCTTTTCTGATTCCTCCTTTATTTGGAGTCTACAGAGATTTCCCTGGCATGTGCTTTTAGCTCCTTTCTGTATTTCTAACCAGTGGATGCTGAAAGAAAGCAGAGGGACTGGGCTCACTGTGCGGCATGGGGTGTTACCCCAGGGCAGCCCACTGCTGTTGAGTGGAGGAGATGTGTGCTGGGAAAGTATGGAGTGCAGGGGGAAGAGAAAGGAGTATTTTTGCGAAGGAAGAATTCCCCGAAGGAGATTTGTTGGAATAGGGCTGTGTAGCTGGCACGTTCACTCATCCCTTGAAAAATGTATTGCTTCTGTGGTAACAAATGAAACATTTGGGTTAAAGTGGTGTTTGTGGCTGTTCTCCTGTGGTTGATGGCAGAGTATGCTCCAGGCATTCTGGGATCAGAGTCCTCTGAAATGGGAGCAGAGTCTCCTAGGGAGCAGGAAGCTCTGCTCTGAGTGAAGACAAATAAAGAGGGTTTGGCTCAAAAGTGTGTTGGAGTTTCCCACTGGGCAGCATCACTTTCTTTCCAAAGTACACCCAGCATCTTCCTCTCTGTGCCCCACTGCTATCCCACTGGGGTCTGTCCTCCAACCTCTCCCTTGTGTTTTTCTTTCTTACCAGCTACTGTACAAGACATTTAGGAAACCTATAAAATCCACATTCAACAATAAGTCAAAATTTTCTAAGTTCTAAGAAATGAAAAGGATCCCAGAGCAGAGAATTTCCTGAAAGAGACTGGAGTGGCAGGGCACAGAGCGGCACCAGCAAAGTCTCAGTTCCCCTTTGACCTTGTGTCTATAGCAAACTTATGGCTTTTTTTCCCAAGTTTTCCTCCTCATTTCAGGCTAAGCTGTGAACAGGCAAGAAGTGGATGTGTAGTGGGGGGCCTTGATGGTGCAGGACTGAGCTGCTCTCCTCATGGGGTGGGATAACGTGGATGAAGAGCAATTCTTTATTTTTGGTCTGAAGTCCCTGGTCAGTTTTTTTTCCTGAAACAGGAGGCTTCAGGTAAGGGTCATGAGTTTGACATTGAAAGAGTAAATTGCAAAGCCCAGAGAAATATTTTTCCAATGGAATTCACTCCTCACTGATTAAGTGTTGGGCTCTGGCTAAATGTCCCTGTAGTTCTTGGCTGTGTTACCTTCAGTGCGGCTTCACGGATTGGCCTCTGAAGGTGGCAGCAGTGACAACAGCACAGTGGTTTGGGGAAAATGGCCTGCAGCCAGAGTGCATCCACTTTGCATCCTGTCAGTGAGAAATCCTGATTCCTGCATATACACGTAGACAGTAGTAGGCAGTAGTCACAGCTTGGATGAGACATCAGAATGGTTCCAGTGGCTTCCTGGGTTCATCCCCAGGCAGTGTGGGGGTCCCAGCTCCATCACTGCCTCTGGGGGAGGGCTGGCAGGCAGTGGGTGCCCACCCCCCTCCCTACCTTGCCTCTAGCAAAGTCTTTCCTTTTCACTCAGCAGGGATAGCCATTTCTGTAACTCCTTTTCTCTTTCACTGCTTCCTACTGTTCCAAGAGCAGGAGAGTGGAATGCCCCATGTTTTGTCCATCTCTGCTGCCCCTGGTATCAGATCCAGTCAAACTCTTTTAGGTGTTAATGGCAAGGTAATTCTCCCTGAGACTGCTGGCCTTGAAGATTCATCCCAGATGAAAAGCCTTATGTTGGCAGATGCCTTTGGTGCCCATGAGGCAAGGACTGCTAGTGCTAGACCAGGGAAGGAAACGTTTGCCTCTGCCTCCACTAAGATGATGTCCTTTGGGCTGCAGGAGGAGTCTGGGGTCAGCACCACAGTGAGAGCCTTCAGAGACAGAGTTCTGGGTGCTGCTGTCATCTCAATGCAAAAATCATGAGCACACCAGCAGAGGGATTCTTTCAGGTTGCTTCTTGTCACCCCCAAGGCAATAAAGTAGGAGATGAAAAGGGGCAGCAGGGTTATATTCCTCCTCTGCTAGCTGGCAAGCTGGCATTGCAGCAGAGGGCAGCTGGAGAGAGGGGGACTGAGTGGGACTGGGATGTTTGAAGCCTCATGCTCCCTGTCTCCATCGGTAAAGCTGACAGAAGAGTTGGGCTGGTGAGGGCAAAGAGAGCAGATCAGAGGAAAAATCAGAAAAACAAACATTTATATTTGGGATCAACACACACCTCTGCCTTTGGGGCCCTGGCAGCCTGTGAAATTCCTTCCACTCACCTAGGCCAGCCTTTCTGAGTGTGGAGTGCTAGTGACATGTTTGCCTCTGGATCATGTCCCCCAGCCCTGAGCTATGAGAGGAAGGGGGCATGCCCCTTCCTTCCCAAAACCTAATCCAGTCTGCTAATAGAGGATGTTTTGTAATAGCTCCAAGAAGAGTGTGTACCAGCTAGCTGTCACCTTGCCCGGGCTCTTTCACGGGCTCCCTTCTAGCTCTGTTTTCATAATAAACATTCCACTGCTAATTTTGCAGTCAGCCCAGGATCTTCAGCTGCCTCAGTGAGAACAGAGCAAAACCAGTGAGAAAGACAGAGTGACAGATTCGTCCCTGCACTGGCACAATGCGCACTCTCGTCGTCCTTACACTCCTGGCTGTCTTGGTGGTGGCTGCCACTTCCTATGGTAGGTGACCTTTATTATGGGGTACAATGAAAACTCCAAACCTGCAGACATTTATGGGTCTGTTCAGATGTTTCTCATTTAATTTTGTGTCTTCTTTGCCCTTAACTTGATCTCTTGCCTGCTTTCCTGCCTTGTGTCTGATCCTCCTAGCCCTGATCCAGTGCTGTTATCTCCAGCCATTGGAATTCATGGTCCAGGATGCTTCAAGCCCTTCCTCTCTGTTCCAGCTCACCTCACAGACTGTTCCTCTTTTTGTCCCTTTGTTGTCTGAGCTGTGATAAGAGTGCTAATTCTTAATTATTCCTTGCTCATTGGAAGATTTCTCTTTATCCTTTTGTAATATCATCCCCTTTTCCTGGTGAGGCACACAGTTCCATATTGGTGGAATGAAGATGCTGCTTTGTGCAAGATGGTGCTTTATGCAAGAAGAGCGTTTCATTGTGCTAATCCATTCTCTAAGAACACATGCAAGCTTTGAAGGCAATTGGTATCCTATCACTGTAGTGTCAGGAGCAGAAGGTGAGGAGCTATGCTGGACAATCAGGCTGGATGACCAGCTGTGAGTCTGGAAGCACTGACTAAATCACCAGGTAGCTCTGTATTAAACTCCTGAGCACTTTAAACTCCTCAGATAAATTCTAGGTCACACCAGTGATCCCTTTCTTGTCCTTTTAAACATGTGCCTTAAAACCTGGCTTCTCTGATTTCTGTGTGTTTTCTATTGATCTGTGGTATATGAAATACTGAATCCCACCAATACAGTGTCATAATACATGTTTCATTCTTTCTTTCTACAGAGTCCCATGAGAGCATGGAGTCCCATGAGTATCTCAGTAAGAGACTGCTTTACTATGTTATTGAATTTGAAGAGTGCTACAAACATGTCCAATATAATTTACTCATACTCCTATGAGGGATAAAATAGGTAGAACACCTGAGCCCAGGGAAATTGAATTTACTGAGTGATAGAGTTTCAGAATGAAAAGGGAGAGAGTTCAAGGAAGACTTCACGTGTTTTGGCACAAGCTCATACCCCTATTTTGCATAGAATATAATGAGAATTGGAAAGCAGAATGTGGGAACAGAGCTCAGGCCTCTGTGTACCAAAATCAGGTTAACTGACACTAAAAAAGGGCATTGCTCAAAAAGCTCTGGGATGAGCATGGAAAGAGCCACTGTAGAAGCCACGTACAGAATTTATTCTTCCCCAATACAAGGAGAAGCTTACTCTAAGCACCTTGGAAGTAGGCAGGTGTGAATAGGAGGGATCCTTTGGCTGGAAGAGGGAGAGTGTCACAAGAAAAGCATGAAAAGGGTGAAGAGTATCACTTTGGAGCAAGAAATATCCTGGAGAAGTTGGAGAACAGGTGAATTGAAATGAAAAAGAAATTAGGACATTAGGACATCTGGAAGAAGGATTTCACAAAGCAGGTAGTCAGCAACACAACGGCACATGTGGAAGCCCAATGACATCCACAGACTCCTGAACTCTGCAACAGGACTGGGATTTTTCTCAAAAAAGTCAGAAAGGACTTTCAGGCCCCTCAGTCCAAAACTGCCACACAAACTTCTCAATGACTGCCTAACCTTGGAGGCAGAGAGATTTACTCAGGCCCCTCCTGTGCACAATTTCACAGTTCTTGTAGTTCTTCAGAGAGTGCTCAGATGTCCCATGGTCTGTGCAGCTTGGTGCCTACCTCTTCTGGGCCAAGCTCCACTCAGTCAGAGGGGCTGTGGCAGCCAAATCACAGTACCATTCCTCTGGGTGATTTGAATAAGAGCAGAACAAGAGCAGCATGGGCACTTCTCTACAGGCTGCACTAGAAACTGAGAGAGCCTACACATGAACCAGCCAGGGGACAGGAGGGAATATTAAAAGGTCCTGGATTTAATTGTACACAATTAAAAGAGGGCAGACAAGGAGGTTGTTATAAAGGAGGAAGCCAGCTTTTGTTGAAATCTGGCGTTGACAAAGTGGCAGTCTGAATAACCCCTTGCCTTTTCAGATCCCTTCCTCAACAGGCGAAGGGCCAATGACTTCATACAGGCTGACAGCAGACTGAGAGCCATCACTCAGGAGAGGTATGTCACAGCCTCAGGATGCTGAGCTGGGAAGTGGGAAGAGGTTCCTCCTTGCCAAGACAAGCTGTTAGCAGGGGTGGCAGCCATGGTGACTTGTGAAAAGCCTCAGTCCCTCTTTTAATGTGAGGTACCATTTAAGTCCCCAAACCCAGGGAAAGTAAGAATTCAGATAACAGAGAGCAGGTCCTTTGATGCTGAGAAGACTGATGAATTTTTCTGAAGGAAGAACCAACAGGAGAGAGAATGAATGTGGGATGGTCCGAAAGAAAGCTCAGTTTGAGATCTTTTTTTAGTCCTCAGATCTCATGCAGAGCTTGCATGATCTTTTCTAAATCAAAGGGCCATCTGAGGGCCTCATTTATAAAATACAGATATAACCAATTTCATGCCTTATTCAAGGCTTGTGAAAATAAAGACTGAAGCACAGAAATCATCTCTCAGTGAGGCATAAGGCAAACCTTCTCCTCAGTACCAGCTGACCCCTTTGCAGAATATTTCAGGTCTTTTTTCTATGTATATGTTTACCAAAGAGCAGAAGAGGGCAGGCTGGGCAAGGCTGCAAAGGGAGGACCCTTCCTCAACTTGAGGCAGGAGCCATTCCCCTCTCCCCATCACCTTACTTAGCCCCTAAATAAAAGGTTGCTTGAGGAGGCAAAACACTCCTGCTGTAGTCCCTGGGTGTGGTAAACACAGAAGCTGGCGTGCTAAGACCTCTGTAGCTGGATGATGGACTCTGATGGTGGATCCTTAATCCAAGTGGGGAGTTTCAGGACAGGAAGGGGTTGTAGAGAGATATTTAAGATGACAGCACTTACCCCTCTTCCCTCCTGCCTTGACAGGGTCAGGGAGCGCAGTAAGGCGCACTACGAGCATCAGAGGGAGCTCTGCGAGGACTACTACCCTTGTGAAATGTACGCCTTTCGCCACGGCTACCCTGCTGCTTACAAGCACTATTTTGGGGGGAGGAGGAGGACTAAGTAAAAGATGATCTGTCCCCACCCTGGGGCCTGGAGTCCAGGGTATCTCCCCAAAATTGCAATGGCTCTGAAACATACTCAGTTGCTTGTATCCCTGTATGTTATCCTGCCTGCTGCTTCTCTCCCATGTAGCCATGGATTCCTACACTGTGTTAATTAGCGCTGAGCTGATGTAGCAGAGATCACTGAGAGTTCAGGATGTGGGTGTTTACTATGAAATAAATTGCTGGTTTGATACTATCTTCTCATGACTCACAGTATTTTGGAAGGGGGGTATGCAATTCTCCATGAAGGAACTGAATTTGTGTGTCATACATTCTGTTGCAGATTAAGGGGAAAAACCTTGCAAGAATATGGCTTTGGAAGAGCCTATAATATTCTTGTTCCAGTTCTACAAGTAGCTTCTTTCAGAGGTCACTGGACAGTTTCAGCTACCAGTCTTAATCTAAAACCAGTGGGGTGTTCAGAATGCAGATGCACTTTTTGAAAATCAAATCTTTCTTCAGTTGGGGAAAAAAAAATCCAGAAGGCACTATTTAATCTTAAAACAAAGTTAGGCGGAGAGTTGATGACTGAAAAAGCCTGTAAGCTGCCTCTTGTTAATCCAGTTACCATCAGGTCCTGATGTTAGGTGCTCTTTTAGAAAGGAGTGTGTGGTCCACTTGTATTTCTTTTTGCAATCCCCTTTCAAAAGCCTTCCACTTGAAACTACTCTGGTAGCACTTGAAAGCTGCAGAAATCAAAGCTGGAGAGGGGCTCCTGGTGGTAAATAAATAAAAAAAGAAATCCAGTGTTTGTGGTCAGGCCCAACTTTGTTCACATAGAACAATTTTATTGTACTATTCACAAATCATTTGAAATCAAGATGTGGCTTGACCCTGTGCACTGAGCCCCTCCTGGACCCCTGAGGAGTGAGTATGGTTGCATTCTGCTCACCATCATCAGGGCCTGTCCCCAGGCCAAAAGGCACCAGTGCTGACATGTCCAAGAATTCCATGCTGCTCTGGGCTTGACAGCAGCCACAGCAGCTGGGACAAACCTTGGTGTGATTTGTGTAGGAGACATAACATCCATCTCAGCTCAACACAGATGGTTTCAGCATTCACATCTCCAGGCTTACACAGGCACCTGCAAATTATGGAAGTTGGAAAAAGATTCATGGCATGCAATCAAAGTCCATGATGTATAAAATATTACATTGTTGACTAATCTGTGAAATTAAGTCTGGAGCCAAATCTACCTGGCCCTTTAGAAACATGCATCTCCTTGCAAAACATGCTTCAAAGTCTGCCAGCTCTGAAACGGAATTTGGGAAAGAAATGTGATTTATTTATTGAAAACACTTCTGATAGGAAACTCCACCCTGGCAGTTGCTAAAGTTTTGTCCAGAGGAAAAAGTGATAGAGAAATAATTTTAAGGGAATAAAACCCTGTACAGATTAGGTATTTCCACACACACTTGCCCTCTATCTTCTCAAGTAGATGAATCTTGTGATCACCAACTGGAGCAAACTCACATATGCTAAAATCAACAAGTCTGCAGTGTCTGGGTTTGACTTGACACTGTGACACCACCACAACAGAAGACACAAGGTCTAGTGCTGTCTGGGTCCAGAAATATCCAGTGATTCCAATCCCCAGTTAACCAGTATAAATAATGCATAACACCAGAAATTTCTGTGGGATTTCATTAGCATAAGCAACAACCAAACAGATTTAAGAGACTACATGCTGGTTAGAAAGCTTGGGAAAAGATGGGAGGATAAATAAAGCTGTTTGGATTACTAGAATTGTACATTTATATATTTATATTATTTCAAGTATTCATCTGGAAGCATAACTTTCCTAGAATACCTATTATTTTTAGATGTTTATTTACTTTTTAACTGTTGCTTTTTTGCTGGAATAATATATATATATAAGACTTTTTGCTGGACGTCATCAGTATATTCAGCTTTCCTGGACTGTAGAAAAGTTTACAGGGCCAAAAGCTGAGGTTTATTTTAATCCTGAAAATTCTCTAAGCTAAAAGACAGTGTTTCTAAGAATTGGAAAAATCCTTAATGGCTCTGATTTTCCTTGGGAGCCTCCTAAACTTTACTTCTGTAACCCTGCACATGGATAAGAAGAGAACTGAAGTGGAGGAAGATTATATCTCTGCTACCAGAAAGAATGAGCACACTTGATTAAAAAAACCACAAACCAACTATCCAAACTTGGTCACCTGGTCTGTTCAGCCAGGAGGAGACCTCATTGCAGTGTTCAACAGCCTCCTAAGGGGCAGTGGAGGGGCAGCACCTATCTCTGCTCCCTGGTGATCAGTGGTAGTGCCCAAGGGAACAGCTGGAACTGTGTCAGGCGAGGTTTACGTTGGATTTAATGAAAAGGTTCTTCACCCAGAGGGTGTTTGGGCACTGAACAGGCTCCCCAGGGCAGTGGTCACAGCACCAGCCTGACAGAGCTCAAGAAGAGTTTGGACAATGCTCTGAGGCACCCAAGGTGTGAGCCTTGGGTGTTCTGTGCAGGGCCAGGAGCAGGACTTGGTGATCCTTGTGGGTCCCTTCCAGCTCAGCATATTCTGTGATTCTGTGGTTCCTATGCTGTTTGTGGGACATGGCTTTGGTGACTTGGGCAGTGGGTTTGGGGAGCGTGGGGTTATTGACACACAGCCCATGCAAGGCTCTTGCCATACCAAGTAACTTGTGCCACTCGGGTCCTGAAGGATAAAACACTTTTGGAGTCCAAATGCCTATTTGACTTTTAGCCAAGAGAAGCCAAGATAAAACTTCTAAATTATGATGATTTCCAGGAGAAAAATAGAAAGATCTTCCCTCAAACTAACTTCTGAAGTTCCTAAAACCTCATCTCTCCAAAGTGATTTGATGAAATTGTGAAACTGTCTGAAAAACTACTGTGTTTGTCCTATGCAAAGTCATTTACAGGTTTCTTTACCCTCAGGGTAATGAGTCAAGGTGGGGTGGAGGAAAAGGTCATTATTGTGTTCAGTCTCATTTGAGAAACTCCACATGAGAGAGCCCCATCACATGAAAAGAATTGCTCTGCTTCAGTGTGCTGGTCTCTTCCCTGGCTTTCCAGCATGACAGAATGACTTTCAAGTTTGTAAGAAAAATGATTTTTAAAAATCCAGTTGTTTTTCTTCAACAGCCCCATTCAAGACCTCAGATAAAATCTTCTGGAAATGCCCCGAGTCATGAGATGGATGCCAAAATGACTGCCAGGATCCAGTATCTCACAGCCCAAAGGACGGGCTTTGTTTTGGAGCACAGACACTGGAACACAAGCCAGATCCCTGATCTCTCCAAGAAATCACAGCATATAAACTGCTGCCCAAAAGCAAGCCTCGGAGAACTTCAATAACCTCCAGGAAAGCTTGAGGTTAGGGAGACTAGCACAGCCAAAGAAGACATGAGGAGTCTGCTGGCACTACTGGTCGTGTCCCTGGCCCTGGCAGCACTCTGCTGTTGTGAGAAAGGTAAGGAGACATCTTCCCAGGAAGGCTCTCAGAGCACTGCTGAGCCCTGCAGCTTCTGTCAGCCTTCCTCCAGTCTGGGAGAGGCACAGAGCTCTGGGGGGGAGGAGATGCAGCACCAGTCATTGCACAGCTTCAGGTCTCTCTTGGAGAGTCACGAATTAGAGAGGGCTTGGGAACAGAGGCCCCCATCTTCTGCTGGGCATTTTCTTCCACTGGTCAACACCCACTCACCCCCATCTCAGCTGAATATTGAATTGCAGCAGAGAATTTGAACATTTTAATATGTTTCAACTGGTTTATCATTTAGTCTCTGTCTAAATGGTGGGTGTTAATAAAACCATTTGGGGAGAAACAGACCTTCTAGGTAAGTGGGGGGAGCTGGATCTGGCCAGTCACTGGTGGGATTCACTTACAGAGGAGGACAACTCACAAGCATAGGATTCACAAGCAGACTCCTTTCTGTCTGTCTTGCAGATCCCAAAGAACCCAGAGGAGGACAACTCACAAGCATAGGACTCACAAGCAGACTCCTTTCTGTCTGTCTGTCTGTCTTGCAGATCCCAAAGAACCCTCAGGATCTCTCAGTGCTGACAGTGAGTATATCATTCTGACTGATGCTCAGCTCCATCCTCCTGCATCTGCCTTCCTCCTTCCCTTTGGCAGGTTCAAGGGCTGAACAAGAACCATGCCGAGTCCCTCTCTAGCTCTTCCCCTTTCTCTCCCCATCTCTGCAGTCCCTGAAGGGCAGGAGCATGTGCAGCAAACAGAGCCCCTCCCGTGTGAGCAGGTGACATAGCCAGTGTCCCTGCAGCAGCAGGGCCAGCAGTGCTCGTGGTGTGCTGCTGCCCCAGGCTCCACAGCCCCCGAGCAGAGCCCTGGCGAGGCACGGGGGCTGCACGCTGCTAGAGCTGGGTGCATCTGCCTCCCGTGAAACAGGCTGGTGTTGGCAGTCCCCCTGCTCTGACCGGCTTCAGGGACCTGCCCAGAGTGACTGCTCATCCCCAGGCTGCTCTGAGAGCAGAAGCTGCCCACATCAATGGGTTGTGACATTCCTGCCAAATCCTGCAACAAGGAAACCCTGAAAAAGGAGGGCTTCCTTGGCTGCTCCTGGGGGATGCAGTCCCTCCTGTCAGGTCACCTGGGATGCTGGGATTTGCACACCTTGGGTTGTTCACAACTCTTGCAGCAAGCTGATCCTGGCAGAAATCTGTATGGAAAATCCTTTTTGTTCTCTCGTGTCTCTCCTTTCTCACACTTTAAAGGATAACATTGCTGCTGAGAAGCATGAAAGCTGGTATTTTTCCAGTGAGCCAATACAAACACAGATTGGGAAAGAGAAAAAAACACTTAAAAACTATTCAGGGAAAGGTGGTAGTTTCTGATAATTCATTACCTGGCAGTTTCTGTATAGTCAGTATTTTGATCCAGACTAAATCTCAGTTTGCTAGACAGGATACTTCTCACCTCCAAAGAGAAACACAGCCAAACACTCCGTGATGATGAGGGAAGGGACAAACCCCACCACCTCCCCACAGGCAGAGGTCTTAGAATCTTTTTTTCCCCAGAGAGAGCAACAATTTGGCAGTTTCCATGCTGAAATGTGCATTGGTGTGCTGCTGCTGTGCTGGCACCTTGCACACCTCTGCTGTTGTGGGAGCATCCCATGGAGCGAGGTTGTGCTGTGCTGAGCCCTGTCTTGGGCTGAGAAGTGGCTGTGCCTGGTGTTTGTGGGGTCCTTCACAGCACCATGGTGTTTGCACAATGACAACCAAGGCAGCACGGGCTGGGAAGTGGCTGTGCCTGGTGTTTGTGGGGTGTTTGCACAATGACAACCAAGGCAGCAAAGAAGCAACTGTGCACATATGATGTGCTAATGGAGAGCAGGGGCAAATGCTCTCATGGCTGAAACATCTCTTATGTTCTCCAGGTTCTGAATGCTGGGGTCTGTGCACATCTTGGGTGTATTTCTCACTGGGTGATGTTTACTGTCACTGTTTTATATTCTTCACTTTTCACTGAACTCTGTACATGTGAGCACTGGTATTTCTGTGTGCTGCCTGCTGCTCATGGCTCACTGGAGGTGCTTTAGGGTCTTCTGGTTGGTATCCCACATCCTTCTCAGACAGAGTCCAGACAAAGAAAGGAAGCCAAGACTCTGAAATTAAGTAGGCCAGGGAGAGAGGGTGACATTCTCCTAATTTTCTTCTTATTCATATTTTATGCCTTCTGCACATTTGCTGCAGACTCAGATTATGCTGTGTGATAAGGAAATGGAATTTATGACAGAAAAAGCCCTTGCTTCATGGAGATGTGAAGGCTGCAGTGAGGAGGGAGCTTTGAGTGGACAGTGGGATGGGGAAAGATGAATGGGCCATTAGGATGGTTTGTGGCAGTCATTTGCTTGTGAAGAAAGTAGATTCTGCTTTTCAGAGGTTGGACTGGTCTGTGTGTTTCAGTGCTGCACCTAACCTGCTGTGTTCTCTCTTGGCAGGCATCAAGATTAAAAAAGAAGTTGCCAATGCCTTTGTGAAGAGGAGGAAGAGAGCCAGCCCTTATGAATGGTAACAGCTCAGGAGCTGGGCTGAGAGCTGGACTCTGGACCTGTTCTGAAGAGGGGGTGGGAAGGCCATAGGGCATGACGAAGCATTATTTTGTTGTACAGCTATGTTATTACCTGCTTGTGTTGAAGGAAAAAGGCTGTAGGAGACATTCAGTAATGGAAAAATGGTTCTTTTTTCATTAAAACCCATTTGAAGGCTCATAGTTGGACTCTAGTTTTCCTCCCAGGGAGAAAGACAGCCATGGAGACAGTGGGATACAAGGTAGAAGCTACTCCAACCTACAGGGTCATCAGAACAAATTTTTAGGATAATGAGAATCATAGAGCCGTCGTCATTGCCTCTGGTTTCCCACAAAGAATAGTTTTTCCTACAGCAGCTTTGTTGCAGGAATAAGGCTAGATCAGAATAGCTGTTCTTTCTGAAGCTGTAGAATATATATTTACTTGTGCAGAAAGTAGACACAAAGATTTGGAGAATTCCCAGCTATTTGAGACATTTCAGGTAATGCAGGGAAGTTCTTCATACATTTCCTGGAAGAGGTTGTTAAGCTACTCTTTCCAATACAGAAATAATGTAAAAATTCATGAGGTACTGGTGGGATTTCTGTGGTGGTGTGTACAATCTTTAGGAAAGATTAACCAAACATAGAAAAGGAATTGAGAATGACATTCAAAGTGTACTGTTGAGACTGTGTACTTGGATGTACAGTAAAAAAAATTGGGCTTTCTTAGCCTGTCAAAAAAAAGAAAAAAAAAAGAAATATTAACCAAACATAGAAGAGGAATTGAGAATGACATCCAAAGTGTACTGTTGAGACTGTGTACTTTGGATATACAGTAAAAAAAATTGGGCTTTCTTAGCCTGTCAAAAAAAAGAAAAAAAAAATACATAGGGGTAATGCTCCTGTCTACAACAGAAGTGAGGATTGCTAGAGAGAAGTGTTTAAGCTAAAGGAAAATAATGGCTAGTGGGCAAAAATAAAGGTAAGCAGAAAATAATAAAATAAATACATAATTAAATATATAATAATATTTCTGGGTAGTTGGGGAATGAGATTGAAGACAAAAAACCCCAAAACCCGAAATCCTTATAGTTTCTGTGGTATCCTTTGCTGATAAAACCTCAAGAGCAACTGATTTAAGTTGGGTTCAATCCCATATTTCCCAGCATTGATCAAGTAGCCTAAGCCTGTGTAAGCAGACGTTTAACTCAGCATGACCAGTCCTCTGTTGGGTCATCCTGGAGGACTGCAGGGAGCATTGCTTCAGAGAGTCACTTCTTTCACGTCAGCGTCAGGGGTATGAACTGTCTCCAATGCATTGGCTGAAGCTGCAGAATGGCATCTCTGTCTCCTGCAGGTACTTGGAGTACTACAAAAGCCCCATGGAGCAGATGCACGAGCGCTGTGAGAACTACCCGCCCTGTGACTATCTCTCTGACCAAGTAGGGTTTGCCTTGGCCTACAACCGCTTCTTTGGGAGATACTGACCAGGGGAAGGTCTCTCTGCTCGTTTGGCTTGGACCACTCCAAACCCTACAGGAGAAAGAAGTTGTGGTTGGGAAGGAGGGAAGGAAAACATCTGGACTAGCATCTTCTTCTGTTGTCTCCCAACCAGCTGGAACACCAAGGCAGGGATTATCTCACTTGTTGAGCTTCCTTTAACTTTCTTCCTTTCATCAATAAAGTCTCTCTTCAGACATATTTTGTGGTATTTTGAGCTTCACCAGAAGACACTGTCTTATTTCCTTACACCTGAATCCCCAGCACACAATGTTTGAAGAAAACCACTGCACGCCTTGGAAACATCACTAGATCTCTTATCCTCTTCTGCAAAATACAGGAGGATTATGGAAGAAGAATGTCACAGTGTGTGTAAATGTGATGGATCTGATCCTGGGATGCTCGCTGTGAAGAAGGAAGAACACCTGCCTCCTGTTCCAATTAGTGGGAAAGTTCAGTGTTTTCATGTAGTATAATCACATTAAATATGCATCACAGTAGGATCATTTGTAAAGATAGAAGTGTGCAAATACTCTTGCATAGATCGCAATCAGCTTCTGGTACACTCTTCTGATTACTCTGTCATAAAATTTGCTGTATAGCAACAATAAATAAATCCCAAAAAGGTGTGTTTAAGGGGTCCTTTTAGCTGAGCCCTTGCATTTGTGTGCTGCTTTTCGTGACTGTAAAAAAAACCCCTCGAAGTGTCTTGGTTTTTCTGGTTTGTGGTGGTTTGGTTTTTTTTTTTGTTTTTTTTTTTTTTCCAACCAGCTTCTAGTGAAACTAAAAATACCCATCAGAACAAAACAAAACAAAACAAAACAAAACAAAACAAAACAAAACAAAACAACCTCTTCTCAGCTGTTGCTTCTGCATTCATGCTTGAAACTAGAAGCATCTAAACAGCTAAAAAAATTTAAAAAGAAGAAAATAAAGCTATAAACATTATGAAATTTAAAAAAAATGGTTCAAGGATGGATTGAAATTTGGGCAGTGTTTTGTTTATTCAAGACAATTGGTAGTTAAAAAAAAAGATATATATATAAAAAATATACATGTATTTTTATCTACGTATTGTCTCCCCTCTGCACTGCTTCCTTCTGTCCTCTGGTATTAATATTATACCTTGGCATCTTTCTGCATAACCTTGCCAATATACTCTGTCAGCTTTCCTTCCCTGAGAGGCAGACAGCAGATCACACCTCCGAGGACAGGGACTGCGGCTGCTCAGGGAACTGGCAGAGACCAAAGCTCTGGTTACATGTAAGTGCAGCCTCAGCTGCCCATTGCAATAAATACTGCACTGTAAAGCAGGTTGGTGTGCTGCTTCTTTCTGTTCCTCTGTACTTTTACCTGTGGTAAAAGAGATGCCTGGGAGACACAGCCTGTTTTGTGATCCCTGAGGAGCAGGAACCCAGTGTGTGAGGCTTCCTTCTCCCCTGCCATGCCCCAGAGTGAATCAGAAATGATGACATTGAAATTTAGGTCACAGGTTCAGCACTCTGTGACACTGAGGGAGAGGAGCGCCAGGCTTTGCCTGACTCACCATGTACCCAGATCAGCATTTCTCTGAAAGCCTTGTCCTGAAGTAAGGACACAGAAGAAGTCTGCAGAGGTGGCTGCCAGTGTGAGCCTTGCTTGGCAAGCTGCTGTGGCTTGCTGATGCTGATCTTGGCCAAGGAGAAGACACTTAAAAAATATCTCTGCATGTCTTGGTCAAACGCCTGTGACTGGTTCCTCTATTGACATAAACTAATGGGGCTTCACTGCTCCCAGTAAAATTCTACTCTGAACGCCATCTAGTAAAAATTAACAGAGTGCTTTATTGAAAACAGTGAAATTTTTGCTTGGAAAAATACTAGAGAGATTTGCAGAATCCTAATATCCAGTACACTAATAAAATAGGGGTGTTGTGGTTGTTGTATGGTTTTGTTAGCACAGAAAGTTTCCTGTCTCTATTTGCATCTTTCTGCTAGTTTAATATTTTTTCTCTCCCTTTCAGTAAATATTTTTTTCAGGCAAAAAAAGTTACACCCGGAGGCCTCCATTATGTCATCTGCTCTGTGTCATCAGTTCTCTTCATGGGCTGAAGTCATTATGACCTTTGGGGATCTGAGCACTGGATCACGGATCACGTTACAAATTTACTGCTGAAATGGAGGAATTCGATTGTCGCTTGGTTAATGCAGCGCTGAGCACAGCCACAAATCCTCTGCTGCCATCTTTCGGCCTTTGCATTTAATAATAACTTGAGTTGCTTCTGAAGCGTTTGAAAATGCAAATTCCTGTCCTCCTGATTCCCTTAATACTAAACATTCACAGATCAGAGGGGAAAACCAGGAACATAATTTACAAATGGATTATATGCAGCTGAATTGACATTGTAGTGGGGGTGTTTATCATGATTGCCAAGCTCCCAAGGGAACCGGTCTCAGTTTAAGTCTGTTTTATGTCTGCACAAACAGAGGTGGAGTTACCTCTGAATAAATTCGTGAGCCCTCCTGTGGACTCACTTTTAGCAGTCAAACAATCACTTACTGAAATACAGCCCAAGATAACAGAGACATTCCAGGATGCAGAACTAGGCTGTCTGCATCCATCACTATCACATCCATAGCAGTTCATGGCGTCATCTAATGTCACCAGCAGCAACCACTTTGAAAAGAACCCAGTATGAGACCTTTATGCCTCCTCCCACTCTATCTCAGCAATATTTTGCAGATGCTCTGTCCACAGAATCCAAGCAGCTTCACAAACCTCCCCCATCTCAGAGAATCACTCCGTGTCTTGGAGGTCCCCCCTCACCCAAGCTATTATTATCAGGCCATGGAAAATGGGCTTCACTTTTCTGTAGTCAGAACCAAAGTCTTGACAGTTCTTGGCCCTTTTTCCATACAGAAGGGGGAGGCCATGGGGCTCTGTGAGTGAATAACTCACCGCCAGTGTTTGGAAGGGTGTCTAGAAAGCAGCTGCTAGAGAAAGGTTTGTCTCAGCACAGACTCTGCATTTACACACTCATTTTGCCCGTGCCAATGTACACAGTCCAGTGAGGTGCCACTCTGCAGTGCTGTAGGAGGAGGATTGGCACACGTGGGTAGAAAGCAGGGGGTGATAAGGAGGAGAAGGAGAGTTAGGTTATCGCTGCTTCCAGATGGGATCCCAACCTACCCTGCATTTCTGCGTTGGCTTTATCAGAGTCAACTTCTTTAAAAGGGCTTTTGAACTCTTAACCAGGGAGCAGTCACCCTGAAACACCTCTCCTCAGGAGAAGTGCCTTAGTATTCTCCAAGCCACGGTTTTCTTCCTTTTTACAAGAACAACACCAAACACCTTGGAATCAAAAGAACTGTCAAGGTGATGGACACTTATGCCAGCTGAAATTCCTGCAACCAGACACCTTATGGATTTTGGGCACATTTCTACCAGTAAATTGTCTGCTTGGATTGATTAATGACTTCTGAATTGCAGTGAGAATTTGGTGAATGATCTCTGGTTGAAGAATGGCCACCAAAACCTGAGTACAAATTACAAACTGCAGAATTTTCCAGTTCAAAGAAAAACAGGAAGACACAGGTGCAAATTACCTTTCCTTTAAAAAAAAATGTTTTTTACAGTGTCTTGGGTGGACTCTGTGAAGCTGGTGACACTGGGCAGCCTCCTGTTGCTGATCTTCTCACAAATACTGGTAAAAGAGGTAAATATTGCTTTTTTATTTGAAATAATGAAATTTCTTATACCACAGAATTAAACTTTTTTTTTCTATTTGAAACAGGTTCTTTAAGGAGTTTTTGGTTCAGTTTTAACTTTTCTGCTTTCAATTCTTCAGTTCCATTTCATAACTGTCTTAATTTGTTTAGTTACTTGGTTGAAATGTTCGTCCTGTTTGCAGCCAGGTGATTTCATAGAGTATTTGTGAGTAGATCTCACGGAATCTTTCCTTTCCTTTTCCAGCCTGTCTAAATTGACCTATGCTCCTGGGAGATTCTAATGTAGCACATCCATATAAAATAAGAACTCTGTCATCCTGACCTATGGTGGTGTACAGACAATAACCTGAGGTTACTCAGGAGGGTTTTGCTAAAGATTTGCTACCTGCCTTGCTTGCTCTGCCAATAATAACAAAGAGACAAGGAAAGGGTAGAGAAAAACTTGGTTGTATCCACAAAGATACACAAGAAATTCACACTTCTGATGCTAATCCTTATTTGCTTTTATGTTGCAGGCTGCGTCTCCCATCCAGATGGATATGGCTCTGCATTCCTTTGATGACCAGTATCTGGGGTGCAGAGAGGAGATGATGGAAGAACTGGAGCAAGGAGACTATTTTCAAAAGGAAATAGCTGCTAACAAGGAATACTTTCGTCTCTGGAAGAAGGCTCAGGAGGCTTTGCTGAAGAGCCCTGTAGGTCTGCTGAGGGAAATGCGTGCCAGCCATGCCACTGTCCTCATGGCTTACACCATGAACTCCTCCCTGCACTCGCAGCTGAACTGGGCTACATCCACAGCAGGAATCTCTCCAGAGCACTACAGACACAACTTCAGCTTTAAATATTTTCACTTCTACCTAACAACCGCTATCCAGATATTAAAGGAATGGCAGATCAGCATGGGGGAACATAAGTGCTACCAGGTGCACAGGGGTGTAAAGGACTTATATATCGAGGCCAAGGTAGGCAGCAGGGTGCGATTTGGCCGTTTCACTTCTACCTCCCACCTCAGGAATGAAGCCCAGAAGTTTGGGAATGAAACTTTGTTCACAGTGACCACTTGCCTGGGAGCAGCTGTGCAAGGCTTTTCTTACCACACATCTGAGAAGGAAGTCCTCATTCCCCCTTATGAGATATTTCTTGTCAAAAGCTTCCTTCAAACCCAGCAGGGCAACCGGCTGCATCTGCATTCTGTGGGGAACTACAGCAAGTACCAGTGCCAGCTGGTGGCAGGTATTGTACTCAGGCTCTCTTGCAAGGGGGCACAGGACAGGCTGGTCCCCACTGCCCCAGGCAGCCCCCACCAGCTGCACCCACACAGGGCCACACTCAAGGGCAAACCTGTAGCTCACCTTAGCTCACCTCTTGTGTTTGCCTACAAGACCCAGCTTTTACCCATTTGCTGTGAAACCTGGGACAACCCCACAGCTCACTAAAAATGAATCAACAGCAGGTCTCAAGGTTCTTTGCAGCCCCCATTTATCCCAAGTGTCATTGGAAGAATGTTGCAGGACTCATGCCTTTGGGTCCCCAGTATTGTTATTGCAAGAGTGGGTGAGATTTGCTTGGACTAAGTAATCTATGCTGATGTCTTGCAATGCTGCTACACTTCAAGTTTCAGGACTGTTCTAGGCTTTGATCCACTACTACTCTGGCAAGCTACTACTTCTACACTTATCTCTGGCAAGCTGAGAGAAGTGTGAACAAAGCTACTGTCACTTTAGCAGTGATCTCTCTCCTGAGGCAGCAGGGAGAAAAGGCATCCTTTGACAAAGAACACACTGAGTTTCCTGGTTATAGAGAGAGCTCTGTGCTGGAATACCTCATGGAGCCTGTTTCACATCCCTGCCTTTCTGTGGCTCTACCACCAGTCCAGGACTCTTGCTTTACTCTCTTTGTTCAGCAGTGTGTTAATGCAATCTTTGAGCTCAAAACAATAATTTAGGAATGAGGATTTGTGCCTCTAAAGCCAAAATAATAGGTAGAGTTGAGAAAATGGCCTTTGTGGGCAAAGGTTGTATTAGCAAAAGCAAAAAGCTTTAGGCAGTGAATAGGGGTCTAAATGACTACTCTCTTTATTTTCTTTCAGCTTCAAGAAGCAAGCACAGTGGTTACACTGCACTTGCCTCTGCCATTCTCCCTAGTGTACTTGGAGTTTCCCTGTGCTTGGCCCACAATCTCTGATTCTCTGGCTGCATCCAATTATGTGCCCTTGAATAGCAGGAAAGAAGCCTGTGGAGTTCCTGCTGCTACAGGAGGTTCAATCTTCCCTCTGCTTTCAGCTGCAACTCTGCAGCTGACACTGGAACATTCAGCCTGGTTCATCAAAACAGACATCCCCTGGACCCATCCAGGTAGGAAGAAGGTTATCTATGGCCTTTCTGAAGACTAGATCAGGGATAACGTTCACTGAAGCAGCTTTGTCCTGAGGCATTTGGGAAAGACACACAGGGATTTTGGACTCCTTACAGATCTCTTAATACATTTATTTTTAGTGAGAAAGAGTCAGTCTGTGGGATGTGGAAGGCACCATGGCAGTAAACTCAAGTGGGTAACTGGGCAGCTCTGCGTATCTCCTTTGAGAGCAGGGAAAGTTGGTGCCAAGACGTGCATCAAGGAGTCGGATTATTGTGTTGGTTGAAGAGACAGAGAAGTGCATTAAGTTGTGCAGATTCTGGCAGACCCTGAACAACCTTTCTTTGCCACTCTTAAAAACAAGATGAACTAACATTTCCGGAGTGGTGTCTGACTCAGAAAAGCAAACAGAGGAAATCCAGAAGGCATTATTACAAGGGAATTACAGAGGAATAAAGGTGGATATATTTCTGGCTAGATTGTTACATTTCTGAAATCAATTATCCAAACTGCTAACCCAGCTGACCCATTCTTCCCCAAGACATTAGTTGGAAGAAAACATAGAAAAAGTTCTTGACAGCCTTTTCTGGGACCTTACCAAGCAGCCAGCAAAATATGGTGTAAACAGCTGCAAGTATTGTTACTCTGATGGCTGCAGGAAGTATGACTTTGTGCTGAAATCTTCAAAGTAAGAGAAGTGCTGTAAATTAATTATTCTTACAGTTTGGTGGTTTGTGGTAAATTTGTGTAAGTCCTAGAAAATAAGTACTTTACATCATCCTCAGATCTATAATCCTTCCGTTTGGATGTACTGGTGGGTGTACACAGAATTGAACTCTCATTTTTGGCTGGGAGGAATAGACTCAGCAAAGTCAAACGCATGACATTTATGTTCAAGGGACCAAGCAATTGAAGACTGAGTAATGCCACGTTTCGTCAGGCTACAGTTCCCTTAAAAGTGATTTTTTTATATTAGTCAGTTATTACACTGACTACATGGTGCAAGCATCCTCTGGTAGGTGGAAGCACAAAACATTCTCCTTGCTTGGGTGCCCATCATACCATTTTGACTGCTAAGAAAGTTATGAACTTCTGCTTGCACCTCTGAGTTCCCACAAGGCCAACTACAGATACAGTCCTGGGATAGTGTGCAGCTCAGAGACCACTCCTGATGTTGCCTTTGCTTGCACCAGAGCCCTGTAAAGCTGGACTGGTTGCAGCAGACATGTTTCATCAGCAATTGCTGTGGTCAGATGTGTAGTCTGAAGTGTTCAAGCAATTGCAACTTCCTGTCCCACTGTGTACTTTTAAAGACTTTTTTTTTTTTTCAGAACTCAGTTCAACCATCTGCCTTTTCCTCCATTTCTTTCCCATGGCAAAAAGGGTCTGAAATTGTGTGAAATGGCAAAACTCATTTTAGCCTTCACTGCTGTTCAGAGCTGAGTCTGGCACTCCACACCACTTTATTTTCATGGCATCAGAGACCTGGCAAGTTGCAGCAAGGAAGGATGACAGACACCCCAGCTCAAGTCTATTTACTCCAACTTAATAGGCCTGCAATAATAGCTATTAACCTTCCCAGAAGATCCAGAGTAAAGCAGGAACAAAACTGTCTTCGTATTGTTTAAATTATTTTCTGTCTTGTTCCAAATGATGAGGGCTCTAGAAGAAAAGAATTTGCATCCACTGCAAACACAGAAGACCTGAAGTCAGTTTCCAGAATGTGACAAACAGGCAGTTGCCAGCCTGATCAATTCAATTCAGTTCAATATCACATGAAGTATTTCAGGACTACATGGCATTCTCAGTGGAAAATACTCAGCAGTCACAACTAATTGACATTTCCAGAAGTATAGCAGTTAAATTATTTAGTGTTCTCGTTGAGCTTATGTTCTCATGCCCACAGCTCCAACAATAAGAGAGTTTGGCACTCTGACTGTATTCATTGGAGCTGAATACAGCAGCTCAGCTTTCAGGTGAAAACACGTCAGCAATTGCAAAGTACACATTTTATGCTTCATCTTATATTTTCATCTGAGAACTCAGCCATCCTCTATGGTGGAAGCAGTTTTCCTAGTGAGACCCTTGTGGGCTGCAGGTCCACCTTTCTAAGGACAAGAGCATGAAAGATGTCTGTCTTGGTTGAAGGCATATGTACAAGCTTGTTTTACTGCACAGTTTCCATTCTCTGTGGTGTCTATTTTTCTGTTCATGTGGGACCATTCAATTTTTCTTCTGTAATTTGCAGAAGCAAATTACAATTTTGTAATTTGTACAAAAGCAGTCATTGAAAAATTCGTTATTTCAAGGCATAGGTGCAAGCATTAATGTTTATATTTATAAAAAATAGAAACCAGTAAAAAACATAATCTTGTATCTATTTGAATTATAAGTGCTGTCCTACACCTTTTGTGTTCTGAGGACAGCAAGTAACACCATCCCCATTCAGCCATGGCTGTAGCTGCCTGTGATGGCACCTCTGCAGCAGGCAGGAGGGATTTGTGCTGTACCCATTTTCTCCAGGAACAGAAGGCCTTTGGAGGATCTAGTAATTGGGAACTAGCATTGAGTAAACTGAATTCTCTTACAATTGGAAGGAAGGGAAGAGGAGGAAGAAAATGAGATGAATCTGGGTAAACATCACACAATAGAATTAATGACAGGCAGGCAGGCACAGGATGCAGCTGAAGCCCAGCCTCCGGATCCCTAACTCATCACATGCTGCTGGAAAACACCAGGCGAGCAGAGGGGAAAGAGGCTGAAGTTACTGTCCCACACACATTTCAACAGGAGCATTCAGACCAAATCAGGTAGGCAGTGTAAATGTTGAATTAGAAAAGTTTCTGTGGTAAATCTCCCTGGAGCTGGAGAAATAGAAATACAGAAATATATGTGGCCTGACTAATTCTGAAAGGAAAATATAAAAGCTGATGAAAGTGCTAATGTGAAGAGTAAGAAGTAATTTTAGCATTAGGAGATATAAAATCTAAAGCAGCTGTAAAAAGCTGAAATAATCATATGTAATGAACAGAGTCTAAAAGTATTCTCCACACCTGTCTAGTATGTAAAATGTTTGTTGAAGTGCTATTCCTTCTAAAACAATTTGTCTTCTCAGTTTGTATCAATAAGGGAAAACAAATGACCTTACAAAAAACCAGCACTGGAGTGGAAAGGTTTTAGTATCACAGTGAGTCAGAAAGCAAGCCAGCAACATCCCTGAGGCAGGATTGATATGAAATCATTGCCTGCATTATCATGGCTTTATGTTTCCAGAAAATCACAAACCTTTACTGTATATGTATTTGGCTCCCTACAGCTTGTATAAGAAGATGTGTTAAGCAGTTTATTCTCTTGGCAGAGATACAAGGTAAGTGGCTGAAAGAAAAATACAGTACTGTGCAAAATATTGGGGAAGAAAAACTCTTTTCAGACTGGCTTGTGTTTCAACACTGAGATTAAAAGTTGGCAGGGGATTGTGGAAATCATTCTGGTTTTCTACAGTGACCTTGGGGGGGAGGGTGTGTTTAGTAAAATACAGCTGGGTCAGTGTCAGATGATTTGCAGCTAACACATAGTGCAAGAATTACAAAGGACCAAAATGGCACAAAGGTATCTTTTTAAGAAGAAAAATCTGGGTAGCCCCCTACACATAACTATTTGTAGCTCTAACTGTGATATGTAGGCACCAACAGGAAGAAGAAAAACATCTTAGAAAAATGCAAAGCACTGCACAAAAGCGGCCCAGATTTGCAATAAGAAGGCTGAGACCATGAAAAGTACCAATAAAGAAATGAGTCATCCTACTCATTCATAGTTTGCCCCCATAGCAAAGATGTTTGCATTTAAGCTGAAATCATGCAAAAGCGTTTTCACTTTGCAGCTGGTGATAGGTTAAAGGGAAGTGACAGTGCTGATTACAGAATCTTAGTGATGAGGAATTCCTCCATGATCAGTCTCTTTGGACTCCATGTTGGCATGCAGTTTATGAAGAAATAAATATCAGGGGAGGAAATACAGTGAGAGATGTAAGTAAGGTGATATAGGTTAGGATGAGGTTATTATAGACAATTTTGCTACTCACTATGAATTCAGAGAGTAAGCTTCTTAGTATAAGCACGGAATGCTTACATAGTATCATTTTCTCTGGAATGGTAGAGGAAAAAGGCTATACTGGCATAAAATACCATTATTGTGACACAAACCATATCCACCAATCATCATGCCTGCTGAAAAATTGGATGCCACTAAATGAAAAATATAGGCTGATAGAAAAGAGTGCCTGGAACAACCCTTTAATGTTTAAGCCACTTCTTTAATTTTGCTGATTAGATGATATTGTTCCATTTTTTAGTGAACTAGTTCAGCTTCTACCATCTTCAGTTTCCAAGGCCGAGTTTCAATTTCAATCTTCAGTTGCCAGTGGCCCACATCCTTTTTACCAATCTGCTCATTACATATTTGTTAGCTATTTTAGTTGCTCTGAGCATACTCAATGTCTTACAAGGTGCTTTTTCAATCACTTGGCAAAGATCCAGAACAAGAATTAAGATTTCTACATTTACAAGCTATGCCTTGGGATTTGACTTGCTCAGTATGAAAAGAACCAGGGGGGCAGGGACAAAGCAGATTTCACTTCTCTTTAAGGGCTATGGTTATGGGTGCAAAACAGAATAAGAAATTTCTTTTCTCTCTTGAAATAGCCTGTTTCTGAAGAATGGCATTGAGTGACCTCCTTTACCCAGATAATCCCAAAAGAAAGCAAGAACTGATCCATCTGCATCAGGAATTGCTTGACTGTATGTCCACAAATTTCCATGCAACAAACGAGCTGGTTGGAGTGCTGAATGAGCACCTGGGCTGTGCTATTACCCCCATTGAGATGCGAGAGAGCAGTACAGTCAAGGAAAACTGTGAGGTCATCATTCAAGTGATGAGTGAGATTCAGCATCAGGTGCAGAAGATTGACAGTGACATGAAGGACAAGCTCGAGCCAGTGCTGTACCAGAAGCTGTATGATATCAAAGAGCCTGAGCTGGAGAAAATTGCAATAGCCCAGAGAGTTTTTTCCATTATTTTTGGAGAAGCAACTTCAACAGCTGCAATGGTAGCTATCAAACTTCTTGGCTCCAATCATTTAAATCTCACTGTGAGCAAGCTCATCGGTGTCCTTGCGCAGATTGGGGCATCTGTTCTTGGGGGAGTCAGCATTACCATTATCGGGCTTGGCCTTGAGATGATTCTCCATGCCATCTTGGGAGCTGTGGAGAGGAGTCAGCTTCTGACAGCTGTGAGAAGCTACGAGAAGCACCTGGCTGAGTTTAAAGCAGCTTCAGAAAAGTACCAGCGTGCCATACATGAAGTAACTTCTTTGGTGAGACAGCAAGTTCAGTAAATGAAGGTGGAGCTCACTCTTCTGCTGTCACAGCAGCTGCAGCAGTTTATGCCTTGGATTCATTACGACAAATGAATTACTGATGGCTTTTTATTTTCTTATTTGTGGCAGCAGAACAAGAAAAGCGACAGTTCAGCAAACTGGCACTGAAATATATTAATAGAACTGGTTTACAGGTGTTTCGGGGGGGCAATGTTTCAAATACTTTGCACCTTTCCTTAAGCTTATTTTCTGGGAAGCATTGTAGGTAACCTTGAACTGTAATTCATACCAGAGATAATAATACAGACTGCTGGACTGGTTGTGGTGAGAAGGTGTGTTTCTATAGCAAAGATGACAACACAATGGGAGAAAACAATTTCAACAAGGCAATTCATGCCAGCATCTGCAGGCTTTGCAAAGACATCTGTGGTTGCTAAACTCTTAGTGTGGTTTAGTGCTAAATCTGATAGACTGAATTCAATTACAAGGACTAGCTGAAGCATATTTAACTGCTATTTTCTGCCCTCCTAAGGCGCCAGCAAGAGATCTTCTTTAAATAAATTCTAATCCCGGTAGATTGGCAGATGAGAGAAGCCTGGGCCTACATGCAAACAGGCACAGCCTTGCTCCACCACTGAGAGAAACCAGCTGCTGCATTCCGGGTGTGCCATGAATAACCTCTTGTGCTTGTGATGCCCTGCTCCTGCCAACACACATGTAAAAATTTCTGTGCAAAGTTGCTCTTTTGTTGATTGGAGTGGGATTATACACATGTACAAGTGCCTGTAGGATTGCAGCCCTATTAAATTAAAGTTATTTTCAAGTCTTTACCTGATCCCACCAATGTGGGACTGCCAAGAATGTGCTCAGATTCTGTATTTCACAATATGATACCAACTGTCCTTATTTTTCAGATTTTAAAACCAAAGCTGGAAGCAAGAGCATTATTTGTACTGTCTTGTTCTGATTTGCTGTGAATTTTTTTTTCTTGACCTTAGAAAAAAAAGGTAATTGAAGAATTAATAAAAAGGTACATGAGTATTGGTAGACTTCTTTTTTCTGTACTTTTTTTCTTTTTGTCTGAAAACCAATCATAAACCAAATAACAAAGAAGTACTGAAAGCTTCATTATACATGCAATTAATATTTGTTTTAATCCATGATAAACCAATCTAGTAGGGTTGTTCATAGGTTCCTTTTTTAGTACCAGCTTCCCCCATACTAAAACCATGTCCAAATTCATACGTTTGCTAATATTCAATATTAACAATCTTAATTTATTAATAACTAGATGGTGCCTATGAAATAAAGAAATGGGTGAGATACACAACCCTTCCATTCTGGGGTTTGGAGGGGTTTGTTTTGTTGGGTTTTTATTCTCTTCCATTTCTGTTCTCTTTAATATTTTCTGACTCCTCTTCCCTTTTATACACAAAAGCCACTAGATGGCAATGAAACTGGCACCCAACAGCTCTGCCAAGTCATCAGGGAGAAAGCCCAGGGATCAGGAGCATAGATGGGTGCCAGGAACTGAGAAACTGGGACCAGCTGCAGACTGGGCTGTGTGAGGCAGGAAAGGCACTTCAGTGGAGGCAAAAAGCACTGCCTTGCCTGCACGAGGCATTGTGGTGGATGATGTGGTGACCTGAGACATCACTTCTCCAAGATGGAACATCTCTTGTCTCCTGACACAAATGGCACTCTGTTTACAGGAAAGAGACTGTCAGTGAGTGGAACACAATATCTGTGTGTTGGAGAGGTAGGAGCTCCTGGCTCCTGTTTTCTATGTGTAAATGTACACTCTAAACTAGGAACTAAAAGCAGCTCTTGGAGAGATTGCTGATCACTGCTGTATGAGAATAGTCAAATAAAAACAAATCTGTTGTATTTTTCAAGCAATTTGCCCACATGTTCTTGAATGCAAATGCTAAGCAGGGTCAGGGGAAGTGAGGTACGCAGTGGGAACACAGAGGTATAAAACTACTAGTTTATATCTAGTATATCCTTGTTCCTGGTGGACTTTAAGGAAAGCGGGTTTCCCCACAATAGATTTAATTCCTGCTCTCTCTTATGCTCTGGCCAGTCTTATGTTTGGTGCTCCAAAGATGTCATAACCAGTCTGTTGATATTTCCCCTCCAGACTCCTTCAAGCTGCCCCTCAGTGTGACAGAAGTACCAAGTGAAAAATGTGAGAGGATTATTGTCCTCCAAAGCAGCAGACACTGCTGAGAGAAAGCAGTCAGGGCTGAGGCAGTACCACTGTCCCCACTGAGCCCAGGACTGCCAGGACAGAAGACCCCAAGCCTTGTGAGGTGCAGCTAACCTTCGAAGACTCAGCCATCCCCCTCTGCAGTGACACGGCACCTGACAGGGATGTGTATGGCCACAGCTTTCCATCACATCCTCCTGAGTGCTCTGCCTTTGCTCAAGCTGTTGTTCTGGACAAAGGATTAAGAAATAAAACTGTGATATATGTATTCCAAATAAGAACAGACTCAAAAAAACTGCTAATCAGCCCAAACCAGTATAAGATGTGTGCAAACCTATGTGGAAAAACAGTATGGTTGCAACCAAAATCTGCCCAGCTGAACGTTTTTTCAGGTGACAAGAATAATACAAAGAGAACATGCCAAAGAGGCACAAGGTGGGGATGACCATGCTGTGTGTGTGCACAGCAAGACTCCATAGGAACTGAGCGCTCTCGAAGCCTTGGCTCTGAGGATGCTCCTTGATTTTTGACTTTGTGCAGCTTGTGACTAAATGCTGGCATTAATGCAATATGCAGCTTACAGTGTTTTACTCATCCTGCAATGATCCTTACAAATTAGCCAATTGGATCTCCATTACTTGAAAAATTATAACAACATTGTGTTGCATGGATGTTCACCGGGAGCAGGGAGTCCAGCAATCCTGCCCAGAGATCTGACCACCTCTGCTCCCAGATGCCACCTGTGCAGAGAAAAATTTCCTTTCTACATCTTCTCCCCAGCACGCTAGTTTTTTAGCCTGCACCCGTACTTTATTGCTTGCACATTGAGGCATCTTCATCCTGGTTCCTCATGGGCTGTGGACTTTTGCTGGAAATTGTGCTTTGGACGGTGACACAAAACAGCTCCCACCAGGTGTTCACTAGCCTCGCCGCTTCGGGGGCTGTAGGAAGAGACAAGGAACAGAGCAGCTTCCGCGGCGCCCTGGTATCAGATTATCCCTGCCGCTCCCTTCGCCCGGAGCGATGCCAGCCCCGCTCGCAGGGCCGGGCCCGCAATAACCAAACCAGGATCGGCCTGAGGCTGCGGCAGCCCCCGCCCGCAGCGCTCTGCCCTCACTGCCCGAGGGCAGCGGCTCCCCCGCCTCCCCGGGCTCTGCCTTGTGTCAGGGGATCGCTCTGGGGACCTCTCCGGGAGAGCGTGAGGGAGCACGGCCGCCCTGGCCGCGTTCCCAGCCCCATTTCCAGCGCTGGCCCTACGAGCGCACCGCGTGTGTCCGCCCGCTCCCAGAGCCCGCCGGGGCCGGCGGGGCGCTGGTCCCTATCGCTATCCCTGTCCCTATCCCAGTCTCTGTCCCTGTCCCTTTCCAGGCTCCCCCGGCCGGGCGGAGCGGTGAGAGGGGCGCGGCGGGGCTGGGCCGCGAGCACCGGAGAGGCCGGCGGGAGGAGGCGGCAGCAGCTCCCGCTCCCTCATTTTCTTCTTCCTGCCATCGGGCGGGAGTAGGAGGGGAGCCTTTCTGCCCCGTTCCCCCGTGGCCAAAAGAATAATTAATTTAGTTGTTGATTGTACTTTTTTTTTTTTCACCTTCGGCCGTTAATTTGTTGCGTTGAAGCTCTTTAGTCTGGGTCCTTAGAAGATGTGGAGTCGAGGTTTCGGGAGTTTGTTCTTAGTCTCTGTCCCTGTCCCTTTCCAGGCTCCCGCCCCGCCTTCCCGCTCCTCCCCAGGCCCAACCATAGAGTGGAGGCCTCCGAGGCGGAGCGAGGGGCGGCGGAACCATCGAGCTGCGGCCGCCGCTTCCGGAGCGCGGCCCCGCGCCGCCACTCGGTGCCGGTGCAAGATGGCGGCGGGGCGGCGGGGCTGAGCGCGGCCGCGGCGGGCGGGGGGAGCCGGAGCCGGAGCCGGGCCCGGCCGGGCGGAGCGGTGAGAGGGGCGCGGCGGGGCTGGGCCGCGAGCACCGGAGAGGCCGGCGGGAGGAGGCGGCAGCAGCTCCCGCTCCCTCATTTTCTTCTTCCTGCCATCGGGCGGGAGTAGGAGGGGAGCTTTTCTGCCCCGTTCCCCCGTGGCCAAAAGAATAATTAATTTAGTTGTTGATTGTATTTTTTTTTTTTCACCTTCGGCCGTTAATTTGTTGCGTTGAAGCTCTTTAGTCTGGGTCCTTAGAAGATGTGGAGTCGAGGTTTCGGGAGTTTGTTCTTTTTCCTTTTAGCCTTTAAATAGTAGAAAGATGGGTGATAAGGTGTCTAAATGTAACTCCTGCCTGTGTTTGGTGAGCTTCCCACCTAAGGAAGCGATAGCGTCTTGCAAAAGGAAAAAAACCCACCCCAGTGTTTTTGCAGAAGGTGGTTTTGGAGGGGGAGAGAGAGAAGAAACATCCCTGGCTGTAGTTTGGTCACTTAAATAGTCATCTGCAAGCTGAAGAAATCTCTAAAGGCAGGAAATAATTTTTTGCAGAATAATCCTACTCTTGCTGATGCAGTGGGGGCTGGGGAGAGATATCGGGGCTGGAAGTCTGAGGAAGGGAGGAGATCTGTGGAGAAACATTTGAAACAGAAAGGTGAAAACTGGAGAGCACTTACAAGAGTGAATGAGAAGCTAAACTCTGATATGCTCTTAGAAGAATAAAATATGTGTTTCTCCCTGCCCTGCACCCCTCCATAGTGTGAGCACAAAGCTCCTTGGTTTGAGTTGTAATGTGAATACTAACAAACTCATCAGTTAGGTTAAAATTATAACCTGCTAAAGGAGTAGGAAGTAGGTATTTAGTTAAATAGTGGTACTTTCTTGGGGTAGGGCAGTTTTGATACAGATGCTGAGCTCATGGTCAGGTTTGAGGACCTTAAAGGTATTTGTGCTCTTTGTAACTTGCTGATAGAAAGAAGAGAATGAAGCATCCTCAAGCTACCAGTGTGTAGGACCTGAAACCATGCCCTCTTTTCCAGGTCCCTCCCTCTTTTTTAAGTTTCGTTTTTTGAGGCGGAAGAAAAAAGATCAAAATGGGGCGGAGATCTACATCATCCACCAAGAGTGGGAAGTTTATGAATCCCACGGACCAGGCCCGTAAGTATCCACGAGAGCTGAGCAGGGGGAATGGGGAGTGCCTGGAGGAGCCAATAAAAAGCTTTCCCTGAGCACAGAATCCTCACTTGTGGATCAGAACTGAGTTTCTCTAACTTGAAAAATATTATCTCAGTTTTGTCTGGGAAGGCTGCTTGCTGTCATGCTCTTGCTTCTTGTAGGTATTAACCTCTTGGTTTTCCACTGGTTATCAGTGGTGGAAGGCCTTTGTACTTAGCTGTTGGATAAGCTGCAGGCTGCTGCCTGGGACAGAGGTAATCTGTCCCAGGCAGGAATGTGAGGAACATGTCAAATTTTGCAGATGCTCTGGTTAGATGGGGGAGTTATCTTACTGGGTTTTTTTCTACTTTTGGTAGCATGCCAGGTGTTATCAGTGCTCTGTGAATAAAGACAATCCGGACTCCCACAGTGGATATGCTTTATTTCAGAAGCATTCTCAAAGCCTATATATTTTTAAAATGTGTTGTTCAGCTTCTGTGCAGCAATCTTTTCATGATTGCATGACTTTGGTTGCCTATTGTTCTTTTTGGTATGGAAAAAGCCTTGCTTCTGGAGACATGAAGACTGCAGTATCTTTTTCTTTCCCACATAAAAGAGAAGAAATGGAAATCAATTTCATGCTATGTTTCTCTTTCACTGAAAAGCTGAGTTGCAGTAAGTCTTTGTAAAATGAGTGAGCTGTTGAGAAACAGCAATAGTCTTGGTGAAGGAAAGGTTCTTCATTAATTTGATTTTGTCTTTCAAGTTCTTATTTTCTTTTTCCCTTCTAGGGAAGGAAGCTCGGAAAAGGGAACTAAAGAAGGTAACTAAAGAGATAGGGAACATGTGGTTGGCATTTCCTATACTATGTATCATGTGTGTGATTGTAAAGCACCATTAATAGATTGTGGATATTTTGGTTGGCATCCTAAGACTGACTTTGGAAATACTATCCAAACACGTAATTCCAAAAACCATAGAAGTCTTGTTTGGAGTAAACATATCCACAGCTGTTCTTTAACTTGTAATTATTTTTGAAACGTTGCTGGAAGTACTTAGTAATTAAAAACCCCCAAAATGACAAAGCAAAGAAGCAAGCAACAAACCAAATAAAAAGAAAATCCAAACAAATAAAGCATCCAAGAGTCAGAGGCTTCTTAGTGTGTTCTAATGTATTTTGTCAGTTGGTTATTGTGTTGATTGCATGTGTCTTGGAGTGAAGAAATGATCGTAGCATTTGCAATTACCAAGATAGTGGAATTAAAATTACCAGAACTTTTAACTACATTTGCTGCTGATTTGTGCCATGGTGAATGTTTTCAGGGCATTCTGAGGTGTGATTTTCTTTTTCTTCAGCCTGGCAATACTGAGAAAGGGGTAACAGATATTTTGTGTCTTTCTACTCTGAAACTTTTCTGTCTGCTTGGTCTCTGATTTTAGAACAAAAAGCAACGGATGATGGTCCGAGCAGCTGTACTGAAGATGAAAGATCCAAAGCAGATTATCCGGGACATGGAAAAGTTGGATGAGATGGGTGAGTGAGAGGTACCAGGTGTTGGACTTAGACCCTGGTTTATACAGATGCACAGTGTAGTTTTAACTGCCAGTGGGGGAGACTGAAATAGAGTAATCTTTTTTCCTTTCCTGATAGAAGGGGAGATTCTGTGAACATCTGGGGATTGATTATGATTTGAAATGTTGTGGTGCCATCAAAGAGGATGTTTTCCCCAGAAGATGATTAATAAGAAAAACAATTAGTGTGTGTGAGTGCTGCTAATGTAGAATTCAAGGAGGGGATTATTGTTATAAGGCTGCAGACTTCCTGAAGGCAGGGATTGGAACTTGCTTAGAAATAGTTTCGTTCATCACAGTTGTGCAGTAGAGTAATTTGCAAATTTTTTTGTCTTTTTTTTTGCTGTCTTGCATCAGAATTTAACCCGGTACAGCAGCCACAACTTAATGAAAAAGTGCTGAAGGACAAACGCAAGAAGCTCCGTGAGACTTTTGAACGTATCTTGCGGCTCTACGAGAAGGAAAATCCTGACATCTACAAAGAGCTGCGCAAGCTGGAAGTGGAGTACGAGCAGAAGAGAGCACAACTCAGCCAGTATTTTGATGCTGTCAAGGTAATGCTTACTGTATCTGAGTGTTGTAACTGTGGCAGTGTATTCTCTCTGCTCTTTAGGTGTGACTGGTACAGAGGAAGGGAGGTTTATGTGAGTTCAGCATCATGTGGCCCATATGAAATATTAATTTGCATGGTACCTCAGAGGATTTCAGTGAGGACAGTGTGGTGGTTGTCGGGTTACTGTTTGTCTCTGATATGCTGACCTCATTCGGAATGAAAGGAGGAAAGGGAAATTTCTCTTGTAAATCAACAATATCAGCCTTTCATTTTCTGTGTTAAAGAGAGAGAGTGGCTGTGAGTGTGCAATTGATATTTCGGTGCATTTCTGCTAAATATCGTGCTGGAAATAATGAGAATCCTTTGGCATTTCTTTAAAGGTCTTTCTCTAATATTCCTTCCTACCGTGCTGGAAAACATAGACAAGTGCAAGGATCTGCAAGACTTCATTTTTTTCCTTTCCTTTGAAACATGCAGCAGTCTGTGACTTGAATACTTGAAAAACACAAAAGCACAGCCATACTTGTCTGCAGCCTCTTCATTTTGTAGACTGAAGGTCTAAAAGAAGGTGAAAACCTGACTGAGTTTTGATTGAAATACTAAAGCTTTTCATGGGTGCATTGCAAGTGCTTTGGTTTGCATTGAAAGCTTTTAGTGTTAACACTTCCTCAGATTTCTTTCATGGACTGCTGCAAGATAACACACCCTAAGAACAGGCATATTTGACAAGTGGTGCCAGAATCCATATATTCTGTACTTTAAAAGTAGAAAGTTTGTGCAGTAGCTTCTGTGGAAGTAATCTATTCTCTTTTTCTTTTTTTCCTCCTCCTTTCCAGAATGCTCAGCATGTTGAAGTGGAAAGTATCCCCTTACCAGATATGCCTCATGCTCCCTCCAACATCCTCATACAGGACATTCCCCTTCCAGGGGCTCAACCACCTTCCATCCTCAAGAAGACATCAGCCTATGGGTAAGTGGAATAAGAAAGTTACAGGGGAAGTAAAACGGAAGCACTCATATTATGGGGCAGGAGCTAGGGGTAGAAGCAGAGGTGTATTGACTCACAGAAGTCAGGAATTCTGTGCAAGTGAATTGTGCTTTCTTTTAACCAAAGCTCTTAATCTTTCCCCACTATCACAGCTTTTTGTTTGAATTTCTTTCAGCAATACATTATGCCTTCTAGTTTTTGTCTTTTTCATATCAGGAAAACTTAGAGCCCTACTGTTATGAACATAAATGCCCCTTAAATTTCCCTATGTGTGTTCTTTTGTCCTGCTGCCATATTCAGTGTATATGAATAGTTCATATAAACTCCTAGTTTGCTTGTTTTTAGTTTGGTTTCTTTTTTTTTTCATTCTAGTGCTAGTTTATTTCTTTCTGAATAGCCTTCTGTTTTCACCAATTGTGATTATTTCAGTCTTCTTCTGTGGTAGGATTCAATATCTGATTTTTTCAGTATTGTCTTCAGTTGCTTTCTGAGGAGGTTTTGTCTCATGATCTTCAGTCATGTCGTTGTTTGATGTTGTAAACTCCTTGTGTCAAACCTGTACTTTTTAAATGTTCACGTTTCTTTTTAGAAGTCTGCATAAGCAGTGGTGAGAGAAGGCTAAATAATTCTTCTAAAGGCATGTTTGCTTTAATTGTGTTCCTACATTTCTCATTACCTTTCTCATTTCCAGACCACCAGTTCGGTCCATTTCTGTGCTTCCTCCTCCGGGGCTTGGTGTTCCACGCTTACCTCCAGGCAGGAAGCCCCCTGGCCCTCCACCAGGGCCACCCCCTCCTCAGGTCCTACAGATGTATGGCCGTAAGGTGGGCTTCAACTTGGACGTGGCTCCTCGAAGGCGAGAGGAGGAGATTTCTTACAGTTCTGAAGCAGGTAAGGATTTCCCCATTCCTCTCTGCGGTTTTCCTTGACCTCTGTGCTGCTGTGCATGTACTGCTGTGAATGCAGTGTGCACCAGACAAAATGTTCTCTGGGCAATATGAATGTTAGCACCATTTGAAGGACTCTCCCTCAGTGATTGCTTCTCTGAGGTAATTCAGATATATTCATAATAGCTGCAATTTTGCTACCAGCTGTATTTTTAAATGTTGAAACTTTTAACTACATGTCTCGGATACTTTTTTTGGTTAGGTTTCACAGATTAGATTTTTTTGGATGAGCCCTTACCAGTGCTGAAACATTGTTCATATTATCCCTTAAAAACACCCAGTCACTTTCAGAGAAATTGTCTATTTAAAAAACCCATAAAATGAACACTCCCAAACCAAAACTACAACAAAACCCACAATCAGCCGTGAATGTGCATTTGCTAGGAGGACATAGGTCCTGTTTTTCATACAGTTGCTGTATCATCCCTAGAAGCTTTTTTGACTAGATGAATTAGCTTTATTTCATGCCAGAAAACATCAAAATATTTCAGTGGTGGGCAATTGCTGAATAGAAGTTGATGAATCAATTGCAGTAGCAGTTGCCTTCACTTTTTTGCTGTGCAAATTAATAAGCAGGTTAATATGAAATCTTACAGATTTTCCAAAATATCCTTTAAAAATATGTGCTAAAAAGTAAAGGGATGCCAATTTGTCCAAGCTTTTGCTAAGGGGAATGTTGTGACTGTAAACATACACTGGTGTGAAAGAATAATTTGTATTTGGAGTTCATGCATTTCCTAATACTTTGCTTTCTGCAGGACAGCGAGGCCATGATGATGACATGTCCAGCACTAGTGAAGATGAAGGTTATCCTGAGGATATGGATCAAGATAAGCACGATGAGAGCAGCGATGACAGTGACAGCGATAGGTCAGATGCAGACAGTGAAGGAGAGGACTTCCTGCATCGTGATAATGACAAGGAGAGGGAAGGTGGTGAAGAAAAGAAATCAGGTATGAAGGGGAAATGAGAGACTGGAGGTTGATTTTTCAAAAGAAAAACACTACTTGATAGAGCTGAGGGTGTGTGTGTAATTTATTTAGTCAACTAACAATGTTCTAACTCACTTAAATTCCAGCTAAAGGATATTTATTAATAAATGGGTCAGAAGGAGGTTATCTAGAAGTGAAGCAACTTTCAGATAAACCTGTTTTCTTAAAAGTTGTGTTAGCTTATAGCTCACAAGCCATTTTTCACCTGAATCATTGCATTGGTAAGATACCCTACAAAATTAAACCTCAATGTAAAATATGCTCACTTGCCTGGGGGAGGCCAGTTGGTAGAGAATACTGGGTTAGCAAAACTTGAAACAATCAGAAACACCAGTGCTAACTTATCTAAGGAGCATCATTACATTAGATTGATAAGCTATCCATACCAGGTATTGACATAACTGTCTGAGTTTTCTTATTTTCTTCCCACCTCCTGTCCCCCTTACCTGTACCCTCCTTTCCCCAGGTCACAGTGTCAGGTTTGCAGACATGCCTGGGAAGTCACGAAAAAAGAAAAAGAACATGAAAGAACTGACTCCACTCCAGGCCATGATGTTACGAATGGCAGGTGAGTGAGGTGGATATAATATGTAATGAGATGCCATCACGCTTCCAGTTAAGGTTTCTGTGGGCAGCTTACTTTGCACAAGTTTTATTTCATAGAGTAAATATTTTACTGTCATAATGTAGGCTCTGCTGAGAGTGTCAGCTCTTGTTAGGTATTTGAGTTTTAGTTTGGTTTTTGCTCTTTTTTTCTTTTGTTTGTTTGGGTTTTTTTATGTTTTGTAGGTGGTTTTTTTTTAAATTTATATTTAAGTAATGTGTGTGATTTGCATAGCTGAGTTGAAGCTAAGAGTAGCAATTTACTGTTTTTTTATTCAAAACCTTTTCTTGCTTAACTTAAACAATTGAAAAATTGTTCAAATGAAATACAAATCTTTTGGTGAAAGGGTAACATTGTCTATGTGCTCAGCATGTAACCTGTAAGGATTTGTACTCCCTAAAAATGCCCTTCTGCTGAGATAAGTTAACCAATGGAACAAACTTTGTTTGTTTTAAAAAGTATCTTTCCAGTATCTTTCAAAGGTGCAGGAGTTTCTTGAACATAGGGATTTCATTTATTGTGGCATTGTGTCCCCAACCCCCTGCTACCTTGCCTCCCCACAAACTCCTTTAAGGCAGAGATTCAATAGCAGAAGTTTGGGCTGGTAGTACAAGTTTCAGGTCCCAGAGGAGCACACAGCTCTTGTTGTCAGAGCTCTCTCTAGAGCAGTAATGATTTTTCTTTTATTTTTATTTGTTTTCATTTTATGTTTAACAGTAAAAAGTGGTCAGATTTCTTCCCTTTGAAGAAAGGTTTATCTTTCTCTTGCTTCTTTTCATTTAATTCTTTGTACTCAGTTTTCTCTGACGTTCACAAAGATGTTACACTTAGACAGATTTTATAAGGGTATCATCTCCATATCCAGGCCAGGAAATTCCAGAAGAAGGGAGAGAAGTGGAGGAATATTCAGAAGAAGAGGAGGAGGAGGAAGAGGACTCAGAGTCTGAAGAGACATCACAGCAACAGCAGCAGCAGCAGCTCAGTGAGGAGGCACTTGCAGAGTCCGGGTCATCTACTGCGACTTCCCAGGCGCAGCAGCAGCAGCAGAGTGCACAGGCGGTGCCGCCAGCTCAGATACAGGCACCTCCCATGCCTGGGCCTCCTCCCCTGGGGCCACCTCCAGCCCCTCCCCTGAGACCCCCAGGCCCACCCACCGGCCTTCCTCCTGGCCCTCCTCCAGGTGAGTTCTTGGTTTACCCTGCTTTGAGGGATGCAGGCTCTCAGGCAGCGGTATCAGTGCGGGAGTTTGGAAGCTGCAGGATGTGTTGCAGATGGAGTATATGTACCCACTTACTGAGACCTGTCTGTCATCAGGCTGCATCATTGTGTCTGTACCTGGCTTTTGAGGCTTCAGGCTCCTGTAGCTGTAGCCTTCCTGGTGATTTTCTTTGTTAGAGCTAACACTTGCAGACAGCAGCAGAGCCAGTGTATGAAGCAGAGTAAAAGAGCAAAGGTAGTTATTTTTAGGTCAGAAGAAAAATCAAATGCCACAGAAAAAAGTTCTTAGCTGTTTAAATTCTGACAAACAGCTATGAAGCTGTTACCAGTTACAACCTAATTAAATGGGGAGGCACTCTTTTTCCATTATAGACTTTACTTTCATAAAGATGCTTTAACTGTGTAGCTGCTGCCTCTGCTTGAGAGTTTTAGAAAGTCTATTTAATCTGGCAGCTGGGTAATACAGCTTTCATTCATAGGCTGAAGATCTGTATCCTTAGCTGATGAGATAGTTGGCTGGGATATGTTTTTAACTGAATTAAATATCTTGTTTGTTATATGAATGCTTTCAGGAGCTCCTCCGTTCCTGAGACCTCCGGGCTTACCAGGGTTGCGTGGGCCTTTGCCTCGACTGCTGCCTCCTGGTCCTCCCCCGGGGCGACCACCTGGTCCTCCCCCAGGCCCCCCACCAGGCCTGCCCCCAGGTCCTCCTCCACGTGGTCCTCCTCCTCGCCTGCCCCCTCCTGCCCCTCCAGGTAAGGGGCTCTGTTTGTTTCAGTGCCAACTCCCTTCTTGCTTTCTTTTCTCAGTCTTGGCTGTGGTGGTCAACCCAGTGAGGTATAATTGGCTGCCAGTTTGCCTTTGTTCCTTTCTGTGGTGTATTGTGCCATGTGCTATTACATTGTTCTGTGCAATAACAAGGAAATGCTGTGCATGGTTTGGTAGCAAGAAATCTGCCCTGAAAAAAGGGAATTTCAGAGTTTAAACTGGAGTCTTTCTGAAGAGCCTCTGGGTGCTGTAATGGTGCTCCACTAAATGAGTTGGAGATCTGAACGTTTATTTTTTGTGCCTGGGTCAGACATTTCTGATGACTGAAATTCCAGTGGGATGGATTGTCAAGAAAATTTATTCTCAGATTATAACTTTAAATTTAATAGGGAGCAATAAACAAGCTCCTGTGGCTTTCGGAGCCCGAAGAGCAGCATTTTCAACGCGACATTTAGTGCAGATTTGAAAACCTTTTTTTTTTGAAGCCAGCACTGCTGCATCTTGTTGGGGGTCGCTTTGTTTTGCTTTTTGTTCTTGACGTTCTGAGCCTGTGCACTTTTTTCTCAAATATTTTGAAATTCCCAGATGTGGAGAGAGCTCACTCTTTCTTTTCTTCTTACAGGCATCCCTCCTCCTCGCCCAGGCATGTTACGGCCACCTCTGGTGCCTCCCTTAGGACCTGCCCCACCTGGGCTCTTCCCACCAGCTCCCATTCCAAACCCTGGGGTACTGAGTGCCCCCGCCAGCCTGATTCAGCGGCCCAAGGCGGATGACACCAGCGCGGCCACCATCGAGAAGAAAGCCACGGCCACCATCAGTGCCAAGCCGCAGATCACCAACCCCAAGGCGGAGATCACGCGCTTCGTGCCCACGGCCCTGCGCGTGCGCCGCGAGAACAAGGGCGCTGCCGCCGCCTCCCAGAGGAAGCAGGAGGATGAGCCCGCCCTCCCGCTAACCAAAGCTGCCCCTAAGGCTGGCTCGACTGCCCCCATCTCTGTACAGACAAAGGATGATGTGTATGAAGCCTTCATGAAAGAAATGGAAGGTCTCCTGTGACCTGTCGTAGTCCTAGTCAGCTTTCCTGCCCCTCTGAACGCGGATCGGATCACTGTGGAGGGAGAAGAAGGGAAAGTCCTCCTGCAAGCAACGAAAGGGCATGTCTGGAAATAGTTCCCTACCCACAGGTTAACTTGCCAGTGTGCTGCGACTGGAGACCGCTGCAGCTGAGGTGTGCCTGGGGACCTCCTTTCAGAGCCACTTGGTGAAAGGAAATCGCAGTAGAGAAGGCGATGCTGCTCCCCTCAAGTCCTCCCCCTTCCTTAGAGGGAGATAATGATACTCTGGGGATGGGGGTGACTATTCCCTGCCAAAATCCTTACACACCCCGAGTGCTCTGGTGAGGGTAGTGGAACAGGTTTTTAAGGAGCCAGAAAAATGTTAGCAGCATTTCATACACAAATGGTTGTCCAGTTTTTATTTTCTGTACTGGGTTTGGTTTTTTTTTTTTTTTCTTTCTGTAAATATTTTATAATCATGGTTTTTTTAGTTGCAGTGAGGTTGATCAATCATCTTTCTTCCAGGGTAGTCAGGGAGGTAATTTGTTGCATATACTGTACACTGGAGTTTTGCATCCTCTCCCCTTTATGGTCATCTTGATGGATTTTTGTTGGCTGGGGAAACTTCATTTTGTCTTGTGAGAGACAATAAATGTTCAGTGTATCAAAATACCACTTTCTCTGTGATTTGTGAGAAACTAGCAGGCAGGTGGAGAGGGGGAGGGTTCTTCACTTGCCTTGGAAGATGATACAGCATTCAGAACCTCAGAACAGTAGTAACCACATTGTAATAACATATACTCACTTTTTCCCACTAAGCTTCTGCTAGGTTCTTGTTTTTAAGTTCCTAAATTATCCCTTTTAACCTTTATGGGTAGCTATTAAAAACCTAAGCCCTGAAATACTACTAATAATTACGAAACAATTTATTTTATATACTCTGATTGGGAGGTTTGCCTCATATCAGGCCTCAGATACCTACTGGGTGCACCATGGACAGGCTACCTTAAGTGAGAATTAGTAAATTAAAATTAAAAATAATTTTAATATTAAAAGATTGACTGCCATAGTTTTAGTTGTGGCTAATAATTTTAGGATAGCAGACTATCAGATACCTCAAACAATACTTTTAGTTGGTTGTAAGTTTCAGGCTTAGCTGAATGCACCATGTTTTGAGGTTAAATCTGCTTTAAGGAGACAAAGTTAGTAGGTAACCAAACTTACACTTGAAAACTTTGAATCTGTTTTCACAAATTCTGGACACAATCAAAAATGTGTGCACGGCAGTTCTCTATACCGAGAACATGCAAAATCTACATGAGCCCGCCCACCTAATGCATGTTGTGTGATGGAACTTAACACAGTTCTTGAAACACGAAATTCTTTCTTTATTAAGCAACTTCTACCTGATGACATCAGTATTGTTTACTAAAGTTGAGAAGATTCGGCCTGGAGACAGATAATTCAGCTTGAAAAACCAATATGAGTGATTGCAGCAATACTGAAGTAATTTTTCTCTAGAATCAGAGAAAGGTCTTGTATTACGTCTTCCTGCCTAGTTTCTGCACCCATCAGGAGTGCTGGGGTGTAAATGCTCCCACTGAAAGCAAAGCTTCTCTTTTATCATAACAGAAACACATTTTTAAAGTAGCCCTGCAGGTTTAAAGTGCAGGATTATTTCTGAACCGCCAGCCCTGGCACTGAGCGGGTTCCCCGGTTCCGGGCCGGCCGCGCTCCCGCCGCTGGGGCCGGGCGGGGCCGGGAGCGCGCGGCAGCGGGGGCGGCTCCGCGGGCGCGGCCGCCGGCGGCTCCCATTGGTCGAATTTGGATCCGCAGCGCCATTGGTCGGAGCGAGCCGGAGCGCGCCGCAGCCAATCAGAAGGCCAGCGGGGCTCGCGCAGGAGCTATAAGAGCGGCCGCGCGGAGGGCGCGGGCACACGTGACCGCGTCGGTCGGAGCAGCGGGAGCGGCGCAGGAGCCATGTCTGGGCGCGGGAAGCAGGGCGGGAAGGCGCGCGCCAAGGCCAAGTCGCGCTCGTCGCGGGCCGGGCTGCAGTTCCCCGTGGGCCGCGTGCACCGGCTGCTGCGCAAGGGCAACTACGCGGAGCGCGTGGGCGCCGGCGCGCCGGTGTACCTGGCGGCCGTGCTGGAGTACCTGACGGCCGAGATCCTGGAGCTGGCGGGCAACGCGGCCCGCGACAACAAGAAGACGCGCATCATCCCCCGCCACCTGCAGCTCGCCATCCGCAACGACGAGGAGCTCAACAAGCTGCTGGGCAAGGTGACGATCGCGCAGGGCGGCGTGCTGCCCAACATCCAGGCCGTGCTGCTGCCCAAGAAGACCGACAGCCACAAGGCGAAAAGCAAGTGAAACAAATCCGAGGAGCGTTCCCAACCTCAAAGTAACCCAAAGGCTCTTTTCAGAGCCACCCACTTCCTCATAAAAGGAGCTGTACATCCTAGCGAAAAAAACCAAATTAAACACACCTCCCCTCTTTCTCCCCCCCCCAGTCACCTCAAAAAAGCAAAAACAAAAGCTGAAAAACCCAATCTCCCCTTAAACACCCCAAATCCTTTAAAATCTTAGCTCTTGGAAAAAATCCAAAACCAAACCACCCCAAAAGCTTTGTATCTTAACTCTTAAATTAAGATAAACCCTGAAAATTTTAGTAAAATAAATCACTGTGCTGAAGGGGGTTAGAAAGTTTGTTAGGACTGCAGGAAAGAGCCCCCAGCCCCCTCATGCCTCTCCCTTTTCAGCCGGGCCCTGTGTGACGTTCAGGTTATTCTCTGATGTCTTTAAAAACAGCCCTGCCCCCTGTACACAACTTTTAGACCTACAGATACTGTCTGAAGTTTTTTTTTGTTTTGTTTGTGTTTTTTTGTTTGTTTTGTTTTGGTTTTTTTTCATTAAAAGGCATTCTGAGATACTAATCCCTTACATTTCATTAAAAATCTTTGAGCTGCTGAGCCCATTTTCTGCCCCAAATCTGAAGGAGTTTGAGAGTAATTGTTCATTTTCAATTGTTCACACGCACAGGCAATCTGAGGTGAAAAGGACTGTTGCCAGTTTTGATTCTATCTTATACATAGTGATAAATATAAACCATAAATATGTTGAAATGGAAACGGAAAATTTGCTATTATAGGTCAAGAAACATGTGTTAATAATTATAAATTTGAAAGCATGAATTACTTGAATCATAACACTGTCCAGAATTTTAGTATCACCAGCAGTTACAATATCAAGAGGTGAAAAGGGGTTTACAGGCCTTGGTCAAAACAATGGGTTGTAGGCATTAATAAACACATCAGAGAATGTTTATTTTAATGCTTTGTACTGTGAAAAACAACGTGCATTTATTTTTAATGGAGGCTTGTCTCGGACAGGTGCTTTGAGGACTGTCCCCCCTCTTGCTTAGCAGCCACTGGTTCAGTGCAGCAGGTACATCAAGACGTGACATTTTTGGTATTAATCCAAATGGAGGGGTCAGTCACTGGACAGTCAGAAAATGGAATATTTAGGAAGTTGCTGTGAAAGAGGAATCCTCACCCATCACTCGAGCGAGTTTTATTACGCTCAAGCAGTGGGAAAATCAGCGGCAGCAGTGGCTCCTTAAACAATGATGACTCAGATTTTTGCCAATCCAGCTGTATTAAAATAAAATCACTGACAGATCATTAAATGATAGGGCACTGGTTATCATTATTAACAAAAATTGGCCGTGTTAAGTTTTTATGTCACCTAATGTATTAAGAAAGTTAAGTGTTTGTGTAGCAGAGGACGAGGGAACCATGTCTGCATTGTGTACACTGGGCAGCACAGCACAAACTGCTGTGCTGTAAAAAGTCACCTCCTCTGGTGGGACAAAAAACCCTTCAGGGGACTTTAACCTGCTCCTTGCCTTGCTGCATAATGCACTAATTGAATTTCTCTTCATTATTTTGAAAGAGGTAAATGATTCTGGACAAAGGAGGTAATTTCTAATCCATATTCAGTGCTCAGGATGAGCCTGTGTTACTTACTCCTCTTTGAAATCAAATTGTGACTAAAATATCGATTTAAATCCCTCGTTTTCGGTTCAGATTAAGAGAAGACCCTTTAAAGAACATGAATTAATTGCTTTGGAAATCCAGTTCCCCACATCGCGGATTTTATTTAGAAGGAAAAACAAAAGTTTCTGTCTCCCGAGGTCTGTTCAGGTCCAGGACTCAGTGTTTATCGCCTCTTTTTTAGCTCACCCGTTGCCTCTTCGAAAAGAAACTCGGCCGAGGGCAACAAGAGTCTCTCTTCTCCACGCCGCTGCGAACTGGGGGGGTGTCGGTGGCGGAAATTCTGACAAAAACACCCGTTTTCGGCTCCTAAGAAACACAAAATGAGCGGCGCGCAGGGCGCTCTCAGCCGAGCGGCGGGGCGGGCCCTGCAGCGCACCAATCAGCGCGCGGCTCCGCTCTATAAATAGGGGGCGGCCGGCAAGCGCCGGGCCCAGTGCTGTCCCCGCTGCCGCACCATGTCCGAGACCGCGCCCGTAGCCGCTCCCGCCGTCTCCGCGCCCGGCGCCAAGGCCGCCGCCAAGAGCGGCGCTGTCCGGCGGCGGCTGCAGCGCGGCCCCGCTGCCTGCGCCGTCCGCCCCGGCTCACCTCAGTCACCGACCGGCCCCTCTCCTCGGCAGTTTTCTCCTGCGTGACTCGGGGGCGTTGGTGTTTTTAGCCCGAGACCCCGTCGTTGGGAAAATGTTATCCTGCTACCTATACAAACCCGCCTCAGAATTAATCAGCCAAGACAGAAAAAACCTTTTTTATTTTAATGTTGCAGTGCACTGAAAGTAAATGCTTCATGTTTCGAGTAAAAGGCATTTAACCCTTAGGAAACTTAAAAACTATTTCACCTTCCCCCGCGGGACTCTGAATTGGACAAGCTCCTTTCAAATCCCTTTTGAGAAGGAACCGGATTAGAGGTTTTGACCAAGTTTATATACCGCGCATAGACAAGGTAAACTTATCAAAAAAAAATCTGTATGTACATTTAAACTTGCTAGAGCACCACGTGATTGAATAATTAACGCACAAATGTTAAGCTATTTACATACCTCCCCACTAAAACCACTGATTCAGCCCTTTTATTGAAAATGTGGGTGGCTCTTAAAAGAGCCTTTGGGTTAAAAGCGACGGTCCGAGACGCCCTACTTGGAGCTGGTGTACTTGGTGACGGCCTTGGTGCCCTCGGACACGGCGTGCTTGGCCAGCTCGCCGGGCAGCAGCAGGCGCACGGCCGTCTGGATCTCCCGCGACGTGATGGTGGAGCGCTTGTTGTAGTGCGCCAGGCGCGACGCCTCGCCCGCGATGCGCTCGAAGATGTCGTTGACGAAGGAGTTCATGATGCCCATGGCCTTGGACGAGATGCCCGTGTCGGGGTGCACCTGCTTCAGCACCTTGTACACGTAGATCGAGTAGCTCTCCTTGCGGCTCTTCTTGCGCTTCTTGTCGCCCTTCTTCTGCGTCTTGGTGACGGCTTTCTTGGAGCCCTTCTTGGGCGCGGGCGCGGACTTGGCGGGCTCGGGCATGGCTGCAGCGCGGCGCGGGCTCGCTCACAGCGCAGTGCCGGGTAATGCGATTACCGCCCTATTTATAGGGCCCTTATGCAAATCCCTGGTATCAGAAGGCAGCGCTGCAATTGGACAGCTGGCGCATGACGTCACTCGCAGAACGGAGTGCTCTGCTATTGGTGCTGTTCAAACACCACGCTGGGATTGGCCGGTGATGCGAATGCTGCCAGCCAATCAGAACGAGCCCTTTCAATCCCAGCCTTGGCTGTCCGAGCTCCGCCTCTCCCGGCTCGGGGTCAGGGCAGCAGCGAAACCCAGTTAAGAGCATTTCTGAGGGAAAAACAAACCCAAACCCAGAAACAAACAACTTGTGAGGTCTTCTGCTACTCTCTTTTTTTTTTCTTTTTATTTTTTTTTTTCCTACAAGAAGGAGCATACCTACATGCTTCATAGAATAGTCTGCTTTTGTAACAGCCACAAGATAAATGTGAAGGGGAAAAAGATGCAACCAGGAAAGATATGGAGACTAGAATGCAAACACTGCTAATAGTGTTTAGAACTAATCCTTTTGGCCCATATAGTGTGGGGTTTTTTAAATCAATTTAAATGAAATGGAAGCTGTGATTTAACTTGTAACATGAAATGATTGGATTTCTTCTCAGATGGAATAAATATTGGAAGTATATGTTTAAATCAAAACCATGATAACCCTAAAAATTAGGTGCGGATTTTATTCTGCAGTTTGAAATTATCGCAAAACAGAAAATCAAGCAGTTTTCTTTTAATATGACGTTATTGGGCAACAGGAAAACATGATGCTATTTACTTTTGGAAACCTTAAGGACTATTCAGAAGTTGGAAACTTGTTTTTCCTTCTAAATAAAATCCACGATGTGGTGAACTAGATTTCCAAAGCAATTAATGAATATTCTTTAAAGGGTCTTCTCTTAATCTGAACTGAAAATGAGGGATTTAAGACTGGGCTTACCTGGTATCAGAGGAGAGAGGTGTCTTGTGTAGGCTCCTGCCACCTATCTGGAACAAGTGAAGAAAGATTTTAGCAGCTGGACTTGCTTCTGCTCTTTTTTCCTTTTCACCATGCTGAGCAGAAGCACAGATCCACAGTGATCTCCGGCCTGTATGCAAAATGTCTGAAGGGAAGCAGTCAAATAAATATTTGGGATACTTTTCCTTCCCAGTGAGAAAGGCTTGCTTGACATTGCTTCTGCTGTTACATTTCTCCTGAACTCAGGAGGAGAAGGCAGTGTGGAAAAGAGCAGCTTAATCTACCCTGGTTATCCCGCTGCTGTGTTTTAATCCTGCCCTCCCTCTGCAGCCCTGCTGCCTCTCATCCAGAACAGGGATATTTGGTGGAGATTTAGATCCATTCCTGAACAAAAATTCATTTTAATGTGGTGTAATTTTCTATGGGGAACACAGAGAAAAGAACCAAGAAGTCCCAGGAAAAGGTAAAGAACAACTTGGCCATCAAGAGGAGACAGCACATAGCAACAGGGAAAATTACAAATTTACTGATGATGAGATACCTGGCTTGTGGTTGGGATTATTTGGGAAAGTTTTTAAAGTGCATGATGAGCCTTAGAATCACATTTGAGAAGCTGGGTTGCAAGGCCGTGGGCAGCTATTGTAGATATTTTAGTTGTTGGGACTGAAAATTTAGGCATAACTGTATGACTTTCTCTGTACATTGTTTTCTGTAGCTGCAAGTTTTCTAGTTTTGTAAATTGCTGAGTGTTGCTATCATCTGAAGACCCTATAACTCCCTGGAGAAACATTAAATATATGTGTCACATTTCGACAGCAAAAAATAAGTGTACTAAAAATGGCCAAGGTAGAAGAAAAGAATAAAGAAGGGGAGGAATTCAACCATGCATTAAAAAAAAAAAAAAAAACAAAACCAAAACAAAACCCAAAAAGCCAAACATATGGACACTGAAAACTACTAAAGGTGATTAAGATGATGGGACTCATTAAAATGAATGCAGCTGTAAATAAAAAAATCCTGGTTTGTGTTCAAAAAAGTAATACTAAATGGAAAAACCCCAAAACATTGAAAGGAATAGTTCAATAGCTATCAGTAAAGAGTGGCACCATGAAAATCACTGAACACATGCTAATTTTTAAAAGCACATAGAGCGGTGTAGGTTTTTGTCATAGGTATTAGCACCAAGAGACAGAAATCAGCTCCTTCAGCAACACATCAGTCCCATAACCAAAACAAAGCTGTGTGATCATTGAGTCTGGGACGTGGGACACACAAAACAATTCCCTCAGGGTGAAAATTTAAAGTGTCGCACTCACAGGGAATAAACCAAACAAACAAAAGCGTAGCTTTTGTTTAACATTAAACATTACTCCTGTTTCTGAGCTCTCGGTAAAAGGGTTCATTTACGGTAGCAGCGGGACCGCAGCGCCCACTCGTTCCCCGCCGGGCCGGGCCCTCTGCCGGGGCTCGGCTCGCTGCCAGCGGCGCAGCGCGGGCGGGACGCGGCTCTGCGGGCCCCGCCGGTGTTTAAAACGGGATGAATTTGAACTCTTGGAAGTTTAGCCGCCAAAGCCGTAGAGAGTGCGGCCCTGGCGCTTGAGGGCGTAGACCACGTCCATGGCCGTGACCGTCTTCCTCTTGGCGTGCTCCGTGTAGGTGACGGCGTCGCGGATGACGTTCTCCAGGAAGACCTTGAGCACGCCGCGCGTCTCCTCGTAGATGAGCCCCGAGATGCGCTTGACGCCGCCGCGCCGCGCCAGGCGGCGGATGGCCGGCTTGGTGATGCCCTGGATGTTGTCGCGCAGCACCTTGCGGTGCCGCTTGGCGCCGCCCTTGCCGAGCCCCTTGCCGCCCTTGCCCCTGCCAGACATGCTCGCGTTTCCCACAGCCGTTCAACTGCGCGCCGCCATCCGCCCTCAGCGTCCCTTTATTACTCAGGAGCCGACCTGGTTGAGGACTGCAGAAAGAGGCGGGGTCTCCTGCCCGTCCTCCCCTCCCCGCGCGGCTGTGGCGGTTCCCGCGAGGCGCGGCGCAGGCGCGGTCCCGCTCCCGTGCCGGCCCCTGCGCGCTGCCCGCGCCCGCGGAGCTCGGCGACCCCGCGGCCCGGCAGCAGCGCGGGCACTGCCGCACCCGCTCCCTGCGCCCCCTGCTCCTTCCTTCCCCGCTGCCCGCGGGTCTGCGGCAAAATCCTACCAATGCGGGCCCTCGCCTGGCGCTCCCGCCCCGCCTCCGCTGCTCTGCCCGCTCGCCCGGCTTGTGCTTTGGACCCTTCAAGGGTTCCTTTTTAATGTTCTGGTTATTAGCATTTGCCTGCATAGACACCTTCCTCGGGAGGATTTATGTAATCTCTGCCAACCTTGTCCTCTGCGTCCTACAGCTTCCTTCTGTTACTGAGTTATTTCTGTTTAAAATAGGAGGGGAAGGAAACTCTCAAGCCGTGTTATGTAGAAGGCTTTTACTTTTTTCCCTTTTTTTTAGTGTAATGTTGAATTTCCCTAGTGAGGAACAAAGCATGAACAGTTCTGTGGCCTGTGTTTGTTTTACTGGGCTTTGTTTGTTTGTTTCCCTACAAACACAAGCGCACACGTGTGCTGACATGTTCATCTTGTCCCTCATACTTTTACCTATCTATGCATTTTTGACCATTTCTAGGAAAGCTGAGAGCATAGGGAATCCTAAAAGAAGAGACCGTAAGGAAGAAGCCACTGCTTGCAACAAGATTTTCTGGAAATGCTTCCTACTCGGGAAGTAGGAGACCTGTTCTTGTTCTGCACTGTAATGGAAATTAAAGAGTATTTTGATTTTCTCATGTTAATGTTTGGGTTATCCCCTTGCTAAACATGTGCCATTTAAAATAGGAATGCTACTCATGTTTTTACAGTCAACACTAAAATACAGATCAATGTTCAAGTACTACTAAATTTCCTGGATTAATGCAGAATTACATAAACTAATAAATTTTTCCTGACACAGACACTATTAAATGACTGTATATTAAGATTAAAATAATTTTCACAACTATAAAACATTTGGGGCGACTTGGCATTTTCCTTTTCTAATTTCAACAGCAAAAAACAAATCAGAAATTTCAATTTATTTTGGGTTATAATAAATAATCTTTACAGTTAATAGAGGAATATTGACATAGAAATAAATAAGTCTTCAAGAAGTGTGAAAATAAGAATTTCCCAAAGAATCCTTTAGGGATTTTGTTTTGGTGTGATTTCTCTTTTAATTTGCATTTAGTGTTCATATTCTGAGAACTGTTAGCATTATAAAACATTTTCACTGGCACAATTTTGTGTAACTTCTTTGAAAAAGGGAAGGGAAAAAAAGTGCTGCTGTAACAATGTCCTCATGGCCTAGCATCCTTCTTTTGTATTAATGACTCACTCATTTTAGGGTAAGAAATTTCTCTCTTTACCTCCTCTCACTTATCCCCTCAAAAGTGTAGTAGACACATGTTCAAAAAGGAATTTGATATCTTTTTGTAAGATAGATTTATCCAAATTACATTTTCCAAACACAGGAACATAATGAAACAATCCTGGGCTTGGTTGGTTTTCAGGGGCCATTTGTTTGTTTGCATGCTTGTTTTAGTATCTGTGGTTTTCTTTTAGCTCTTTTCCTATTTCCCTCTGCAGCAGACAACTTTGTCCAAAACTCTTCAGCCTTCTTTTGTGAAATGCCAGCTTACTGAAAGACTATTTTATAACTCAGGGAACTCCCGGTTTGGAATTGTGACTCCAGCATTTAGGGATGTACCACAGTGCATTTGATTTTTATTCTTCCCTGACATGAGGCCCTCTTGGCTCTCCTGGTTGGTCACCTTCTGACAGGCACCTTCTATTTTATTTAATTCCTACGTTCCAGAAGCTGGAGCCTTCCACAGGGCAGTGATCCATCCATCAGCACGTGTGGGACACCCTGCAGCCACATCAGCCTGGCACACTTAAAAATCAAAAGCAATTAGCAGCTCCAACCCCAAACCCAGCACGTTAAATACAGACTGATGGAGAAATGAAACAGTTGTGGAAAGACATCCAAGGGAAGGAGGAGTAGGACACGATCCCTTCTGCAAGAGTAAATACCTGGTGGAGGCTCAGGGAGGCTCTGGGAGCTCTGCTCTGCATTTCCAAGGACAGGGGGGTGTGAGGATGTCTCTCCTGGCAGCTGAGTTCTGACTCTATCTTGGGACACTTGGGTGAATTAGTGTGAACTTCATGCTGTACTTTTAGTTCAATTGAGGATAAAAAGTAACTCAAACATTATTTATAATGTGTAAAAAACAAAACAACAAATCAACCCCATCCCCTATATTCATGAGGATAAAAAGTTTTATTATTTGAAAGTGTTCTTAAAATACAACATATACAGCTGCTTGCAAAATACTGTATATTATAAAATACCTCTGAAATGTAGTCTTGCAGCCACGCATTTCAGGGCCTTTAAACTAGGTGAATTTTATAAGGATGTTAAGAAATTCCTATTCTTCCCATTTAAAGATCCCAGTAACACATCTTTGGAAACATATAATGACTGCATGTACACATGCATACACACACACATAACAATTTAATTCAGTCCTCACATCATGTAATCAGTATTGAACTCGCTTTTCTTTTTATTTCTGTGCAGGCTGCACTCGTGCTACTGCTGTGGGGTGAACTCAAACTCTGCCTGCACCTGCCTAAACAACCAGCAAAACAGCAAGGACTGGCCTGGAAATGCTGCAGGCTGTTACAGTTTTCAAGCATTGGATGCAGAGGTGAGGTGACACTTTGTTCTGGAAATATTTCTGTGTTATGTTGGCCTACACTGAGAATGCCAAAGGAGCCTGAGTGACAAATGTTGGCAACCCCTCAATTTTTATTTGCTGTCTGCATATTTATCACTCTTAGACTCTTAAATGCATCTCTCCTGGAAGTGAACTAGTCCATATCCATGTAGTGATCTTAATTTTTGTTCCTTTTTCCTAAAAACAAAACAACAGCAACATGTCATATGAGTCTGCCTGGGACAACCGATGAGAAGATCAAACTGGCCCAAATAAGGAAAACAACATTCAGTTTGAGCAACCAACAGCATCCTTCATTTAGGAAAAAGGAGGGGAAGATGACCTTCCTTAATATTCTATTCACAACACAACTAACTTGAATTGCAGCTGGCCCTGTTTGTTGCTTAGAAGTCCTTCAATCTCAGTGTGACAAGGCTTTTGACAGAGCTACTTGACTGCAGCAAAGCATTCAGAAATTCTGAATTGTGCTACTCATCATTGCATTGGTGCAATGGAGACCTTACCTGGTTTCCATATATTATCAGTAGTTGGAATTCATTCAGGAAATGCTCAGACCTCAGCACAGAGTGGGCATCTAAAACACACAGAGATTTACATTTGACTGTTCCTGAAAAGCTGTGTCTCAGAAACACTGTTTTGTTTATGTGGTTTTGGTTTTTTTGTGTGTGTTTTTTTTTTGTTTTGTCGTGCCTCTCACATCATGCCTTCAGCTCTAGATCCTTGTGTTCATTACAACGCTGGCATACTGTCCTAAAACCCAAGGGATCATATGGAACACTCACAGAAAAGTACATCATGTGCCCTCTGGATCAATTACTTTCCTACTGATGGCATCACAAGTTGAAGCTCTTACAGGCCAAAATTTGGTATAGCTTTACAGATCCATTCTGATGAACCAGTGCTGTGCTTGGAATAGCATAATAAATAAAAATGCGTATGCAGAGAGAAAGGGGCATACTCAGAAATACATCAAATACTCATGGCATTAGATCTTCAGACACAGAGAGGGAGGAGCAAGAATAAAGTGCAGAGAGAAAAGCAATAGGGACACAGAGGATACATAATCAGGTTTTTAATATTTTAACTACATTTAACCCCCACATGAGAACAGCTGACAGCACAGCAGAGTACAGACCTGGCAGATGTGTAAAGACAAAGTCATCAAGCCCATTAAAAAAGCATCTTCATGTTAATGGACTAAAACCTCACAGTGCTTAAGGGTAACAGAACCTGAAGGAGGGGGAACCAGCCATGGAGCTGAACATTGTCAATACATGTACACTGGATAAAGCACCACAGGTGACCCAGATGAGAGAGGTGAGGAGGGAGCAGCGTTGGAGCAGGGCCACGCTGCCCTTGACATGTCCTTTGCCACCCCAGTGTCCCTGCAGGTGTGGGTTTTGTGATGCTCACACCTTACCCTGAGAGCAGGCTTGGGCTGAGGCTGAAGTGCCCAGCACTCTGGATGGCCTGGAGGAGAAAGGTGTGGAGAAAGCAGGGCTGGGGCAGTGCCATACTCGCCTTGGCATGTCTTTGGTGGCACCAGTGCCCCTGGAGCTCTAGACTTGGTGGCTCTTTGAACCTGAAGCCAAACCTAAAAGCACCTTTAGACTGAGATGCAGGGCACCACGGAGATGACAACAGTATGGAGTGAGCAAGGTTGGGGCATGTCTTTTGCCACCCCAGTGTCCCTGGAGCTGCAGGTTTTGTTTCTCTGATCCCTATCAGTCATCACAGACTGGGGCTGAGGCCCCCAGCCAGATGGGCTTACATTGTTTTATGTACAAAGGGATTTAATTCAAACTCAGTTTGCATTGGTTTTGTATATTAATGTTCCTTTAGTTTGTTGTTGTTGTTTTATTACTAAACCCTGGTACTGCCTTAACAGCTTCACTGAGAACAGAGCTTTCCATCTTGTGCTACTTCATAGTCCTTTACAGGAAATTTTCATTAACTGTATTCTGCATATTCTCATGATGTATTAAGTAGTTTAGCATTAGTGGCTGGAGTGGTTGTAGCATCAGGCCACAAGAGCTGACCGAAATGAAAGGTTTTGTTAAAAGCCAATGCTGCTAACATAGAATTAGTCCAAAGCAGAATAAAAAATTTAAGGAAGGACCAAGGAAACAACTCCAAGAATTGGGGTAATGTCAGATGAAAAAAAAACAAAACACAAAAACCAACCACACAAAACAGACAACTGACCAAAAGCAACTGATGGGCTTGGGAATTGAGTGCTGGGTGGCCTGTCTGGGACTGAAGGTTAATTTTTGGTGCAGTGTTCACTCTACAGGTCCACCCAACTCAAGCTGTAGCCTGAGAAAGACAAGTTGGAAACCTTCACTTGGACAAGTGCATTAATCAGCAGGAATCTAGGCTCAGACCCTGCTGTTGTGCCCAGTGTAATTAATTCCATAATAGGAGTGACTGACAAAGTACTTTCTAACCATATAAAATTTTAATAAACGTTCATGGTGTTGTGACAATGTTGTTTGCACTTTTACAATCTGATGCCCAGGCTGAAGATAGAATGTGAGCTGAAAGTGGGAGAGAGAGGCAGTGGTGCAGCAGGGCAGTACTGGCCAGGCCTGTGGGAGAGCTGTGCTTGGCCAAGTTCAAACTTCACTTTGGAGGAATCAACAGGTGATTCACGTTGTGAGGAAGCCCACAAGAGGGACGTGCAGATGAAAACATGTTTACACCCTATCTTTGCATACTGGCTTGCATGGAATCCACCTTCACAAAATACTTACACTACAATAGTTAATTCAGATGAAAACCTTGCTTTCCTGTGGATATGTATCTGTTCAGAATTTTTCAGAAACTAGTAGCTGTCAAATAGGACTGATTCAAATATTTTTTGTCCTAGAAAGATGCTGTCATCAGACCTTTTATGTATTTGGATGAAATGAAGTATTTCAGCTGAATGTCAGTGGCTGTGCTCTATTTTACTCATTGGATTGATAAGAACATTCTTCCAGGCCATGATTTTGATTTGAGCTAGTTCATCCATGGAGGATGGCTAAAGGGCCAGGAACAGTCCTAGCCAAATATCTTGCTGAGATCTAAAATCACCTGCAAAAGCACCTTGATCACCACCAGCAGCTCTCAAGCCAATCCTCAGCTGCTCAGCACAGAGGTCTTGCTCACATCCAGCTTTGCCTTGGCAGCACTCCTTTATCTCTGGCTCCCCTGCAAAAAGCAAAGAAATTCAGCTGAACCTTGCTGGCCCCAGAGGATTCTCCACTTTTATTCTCACTTGGACTTAGGGAATCTTGCACTACATCACCTGTGTCTGTGTGCCACTCATTTGCTGTGTGTTACATCCCAAAACTACTTCAGGCTCAGTCATTATAATTTAGAGTTTATATGAACCCATAGAAAATAAAAAGCACTGCACATCTTCCTTTCTCAGCTGATGAAGTGTTAAGTGTTTTTTTACTATTCGAGCATGCAACTCTCTCTGAATGAATCCAAATAATGCTTAATTTAGTAAAACAGTATGAGGTCTTCAAAAGAACAGAGGAAAAGTTAGAGATGAAGACAAATAAAACTTGTCTCCCTGTCTCACTGCTCAAATACAATTTGTTTCTTAAACATGCAAAAGAAAAGAAAAGAACAAAATCCCCATAATTTTTGATGCTACATTATCCTGAAATGTAACTACTCTGACCAATGGCTTCTATAAGATAGCAAATATCTTCTAAATAAACTGTTAGTAAAAGCTATTTTACTTGATTTGATTTTTTTTTTTCTTATAAGCATATGCAAACAGGTCCAGGTAAACATATCTTCAGTCATCTCACCAAAATGAAATGCATTAGCTTTCACTACATCTCATTTCTGCAGTCCCAGTGGTAATCTACAGGAAGAAAAAAAAAATCTGTTCAGAAAAAACACAAGTCGTATGTCAATGACCATCTCACCAAAATGAAATGCGTTAGCTTTCACTACATGTCATTTCTGCAGTCCCAGTGGTAATCCTACAGGAAGAAGAAAAAAAATCTGTTCAGAAAAAACACAAGTCGTATGTCAATGACCAAATGTGGGGGGGTGAATAAATCACAGCAGAGATTTCTTAATTCCTAAAGCACTACTCCCGATGCCTTCCCCCCTCCCTTTTAACCCTCCGAGGTTCAGAAACAGAAAATGGCTGAAAGGGAGAAAAACAGAGGAAAGAAAATGGTGCCGAGGCACTTGATTGGTCAGATTTTGCTGCAGAGTCCAAGTTTCTCACACAGAGAAGGAAATATTCCTAAAATGAAGTTTATCAGCAGTTAAAACCAAACTGAGCCTTGCAATCTTAGGTTTTCCAGAAGAAATGCTTCCCCATAGCATTTCTCAGTGGCTCTTTATTTCCTGGTTTAAATGAAGGCTGTGTCTAACTCAATCCATCCAACAGCTCCCTAAAGCCGCCGGTACTCATTTATAGCATCGAAAAACCAAAGTGACACAATTTCCAATATTTCAATGGCACAGCAGGCTCCCCAGATTACATAAAACTACCTGTAGCATTAATATATATAAAGGTGCTGTAAAGTCCGAAATAATTCCAGAAATGCACATTTCTCAGGCAACTAAAAATCCATTTACTAGAAGAGCTGGGGGGTGGTGGTGTCTGAATGTGCAGTCAGGGAGAAATCTGTTTTCTAAATAGGTGCACAAAAATCACTGAACACGGTGGATAGGGAAGAGCCTCCATTTGGAAATGATTCTACACTTGCCGAGTTTTCAAGCACAGATGTTTCTTGGAAAGAACTTCATCTGTGGTGACTACAACACGTCTTTTTGGGAGCCTCAATAACGAGAGAAGATTCGTGCAGCTGAAATCTCTAACCATTAAAGATGTCACTGGCGTGGTCCTAGACAAGACACCAGCAAGGAGCACACGACTTGGAAAAAGGACTCAGAAAACATCCTTGCATCGGCCTTACATCCTCCTCCACACTTTTGGAAATACATTTATGTCGGGAATAAACAGCAGTGCTTGAGATGGGCTGGACGTGCCCGCGGGACGCTAAGGGGGGTGGACGAGATACAATATTGCTAGTAGCATAATAAAGCCATGAAGTGGAAAACGGTGAAGTTAAATGAGGGACATAAAGGCAGCACAAGACTTACAATACACAGGAAGTATTCGCTCACAAGCGGCAGTGACAGAGCAGAGGAAAGCGCGGATGGAGCCCTTGCAGGGAAGGCGGGAAAGGACTTTTTGTGCTTTCGGAGACAAAGCGAGTCCCACGGGCCCTCGCAAAAAAAAAGAGGGGTGGACGAGATACAATATCGCTACTAGCATAATAAAGGATGAAGTGGAAAACGGTGAAGTTAAACGAGGGACATAAAGGCAGCACAAGACTTACAATACACAGGAAGTATTTGGAGAGCATCTAACTTCTCTAATCACCAGAGCAGGATGCTATAGAGCTTTCTTATTTTACAAATTTGAACATTTCAAAAAAACGATTTAAAGACATACAACAAAACCCACTCATTTTTTAAGGGGGTATCTTCCCTTTGAGAACAACGTTTTCTACACAGCAAAATGATGCGCGATAGAACATGTAGAAAGCAGTTTTTAACCCTAAAGGAAAAATTGGTTTAACAAAGTCAACGCGCCGTCTGCTTCGTGCGCGCCATGGCAAGGCTCGTGCAGCCCAGAAAAGCACCGAGAGCAGCCCGGGATGGCCGCGGGAGCGCTCCCCGCCGGCTTTTATAGCCCAGCGCTGCCTGGTGATTGGCTGCTGGAAGCGGCCGCGTTCAGGGCAAGGTTTGAAAATCCCGCGTTAACCCCTCTTCTGCTGAGCCCCGCTCTGCGATTCCGAACCCCAACCCGCCTTTTCCCTTGCTCTTCCCTTTCTTCGGTTTGATATTACTGGTTTTAGCCGCTTGCCTTAATCAATTAAATCACTCTGCCGCTTAAAGTGGGTAAAAATAAAATACAATTTTCCAAGAACTGCCGATAACTTCTTTGTGTTCAGCGTTGCTTACTAGTATTTTAATCTCTACTTAAACTGGTTGTTTATATTTTGCTATCCTATATTGTTATAGAAGTATTAACAAAGGAACCGTGTGCTTTGCATCCATCCTAAACCTAGCGCGGTGGGGTGTTTTTGTTCTGCTTCTTATTTTCTTTGTTTGTTTGCTTGGGTTTTTTTATTTTATTTTTGCTTTTTTATTTTTTGTTTGTTTCGTTTTTTGCTTATGAGTTTGTTTTGGATGGTGTGGGGTTTTGGGGGGATTGTCGTTCTCTTCAGGTAAATCCTTAAAAGTAATTGCATGTCTTAGAATACAGAGCCACAAGTACCATAGAGAAACAGTTTTGGGGAAAAAATATTAGAAATAGAACGTAAGTAAAACACGGACAGATGTTGACTTTCTCTATCACAAAGGAAACAACGCAGGATTTGTTCGGAACCGCTGGAGCTCGGAGCGGCTCCAGCCGCAGCCCAATAGAATTCTCCGCTGCTCTGGCCAATCAGCGGCGGGGAGGCGGGGCCGCCTGCTCTATAAAAGGGGCTCGAGGGGGCGCCGTGCCGCTGTTCCAGAGCGCTCGCTGTCGGGGGCTGTGATGGCGCGCACGAAGCAGACGGCGCGGAAGTCGACGGGCGGCAAGGCGCCCCGCAAGCAGCTGGCCACCAAGGCTGCCCGCAAGATGTCCTTGGGCATGATGGTGACGCGCTTGGCGTGGATGGCGCAGAGGTTGGTGTCCTCGAAGAGCCCCACCAGGTAGGCCTCGCTGGCCTCCTGCAGCGCCATGACGGCCGAGCTCTGGAAGCGCAGGTCGGTCTTGAAGTCCTGCGCGATCTCGCGCACCAGGCGCTGGAAGGGCAGCTTGCGGATCAGCAGCTCCGTGGACTTCTGGTAGCGCCGGATCTCGCGCAGCGCCACCGTGCCGGGCCGGTAGCGGTGCGGCTTCTTGACGCCGCCCGTGGCCGGCGCGCTCTTGCGGGCAGCCTTGGTGGCCAGCTGCTTGCGGGGCGCCTTGCCGCCCGTCGACTTCCGCGCCGTCTGCTTCGTGCGCGCCATGGCAAGGCTCGTGCAGCCCAGAAAAGCACCGAGAGCAGCCCGGGATGGCCGCGGGAGCGCTCCCCGCCGGCTTTTATAGCCCAGCGCTGCCTGGTGATTGGCTGCTGGAAGCGGCCGCGTTCAGGGCAAGGTTTGAAAATCCCGCGTTAACCCCTCTTCTGCTGAGCCCCGCTCTGCGGTTCCGAACCCCAACCCGCCTTTTCCCTTGCTCTTCCCTTTCTTCGGTTTGATATTACTGGTTTTAGCCGCTTGCCTTAATCAATTAAATCACTCTGCCGCTTAAAGTGGGTAAAAATAAAATACAATTTTCCAAGAACTGCCGATAACTTCTTTGTGTTCAGCGTTGCTTACTAATATTTTAATCTCTACTTAAACTGGTTGTTTATATTTTGTCCTCCTATATTGTTATACAAGCATTAACAAAGGAACCGTGTGCTTTGCATCCATCCTAAACCTAGCGCGGTGGGGTGTTTTTGTTCTGCTTCTTATTTTCTTTGTTTGTTTGCTTGGGTTTTTTTATTTTATTTTTGCTTTTTTATTTTTTGTTTGTTTCGTTTTTTGCTTATGAGTTTGTTTTGGATGGTGTGGGGTTTTGGGGGGATTGTCGTTCTCTTCAGGTAAATCCTTAAAAGTAATTGCATGTCTTAGAATACAGAGCCACAAGTACCATAGAGAAACAGTTTTGGGGAAAAAATATTAGAAATAGAACGTAAGTAAAACACGGACAGATGTTGACTTTCTCTATCACAAAGGAAACAACGCAGGATTTGTTCGGAACCGCTGGAGCTCGGAGCGGCTCCAGCCGCAGTGCCGCTTGGCGCCGCCCTTGCCGAGCCCCTTGCCGCCCTTGCCCCTACCAGACATGGTTGCGCTCTGAGACCAACCCGAGCAATGAGCCCAGCGAACCCCCGCGCCTGTGAATATTGCCGGCGGTCCGACCTGGTTGAGGACTGCAAAGGGAGGCGGGGCCTGCTGCCCTGCCCCCGCCCGGTGCCCCTCTCCTCCCCCCGCCCCGCGCTTTCCGCGCGCGCTTCCCGCGAGACGCGGCCGAGGCGCCGTGGGGCCGCGTCCCTGCGGCGCGCGCGGCGGCTCCGCCTCTCCTGAGCGGGTCTGGCTTCCTCCCGCGCTTCCAGCGGCCGTGGAATCACGGCATGGCCGGGGAAGGGAAGGACCCACCGGGATCACCCAGCCCCACTCTGAAGTGGTGGGCTCATACAGAGACTGAACGCACAGTACTGCCCTTTTTCGCAGGGGGCTCTAACCCGCTGAGTTAGTGCCGGGCCCTCGCGTCCCTTTGCGGCTTTCCCGTGGCCCCTCGCCCTGCCGCTGCTGGCAGTGCCACGGCAGCTCCGCGTCTCCCTCAGCGGCAACAGCGGGGCCCGCCACCCCCGGCCCACGTCTGGGGCTGCGGCGCCCCTTCCTCGTCCCTCCCGCGGCTCTGCGGCAAAATCCGACCAATGCGGGGCCGCGCCGGCGCCGCCGCCTCCCCGCGCTCCTCCGCCTCCCGCTCCGAGCCCGCCGGAGCGGGGCCGCGCTGCCTTTGTTCGCCCCGGCCATGGCGGCTGCGCGGCGTTTGTCTCGCCCGCCTGCCCCCGGCCCGCGCGGCGCTGCGGTGCGGGCACGGAGCGGCTGCAGCTCGGTGCGGCGGAGCAGGAGCGAGGCATGGCCGGCCGGAGAAAGGGCCCGCGGGCAGCGGGCGGAGCGGAGGGGAGCGGCTGCTCGGGGGCCGGAGGGGACCGTCCCTGGAGCCGGGCACCGCCCCGGGGCAGCGCCGGCCGCAGGGCCCCTCAGGGCCTCGGGAAGAACCGTGCCTGCCGGGCCCTGCGAGCCCGCAAGGGAAAGAAGGAAGGACGGAGAGCGCAAACGACTGTCTGTGTGACATCTGAAGGACGAGCACTAGCGAAACAATTCTCATTCCAACGAGGAATGCAGAATTTTTTCCCGTGTGTTTCAGAAAACATATCATACATGCTGCTTACAGTATGTTGGAATGCATTTGTGACGTGAATGAATAAATACTGAGTTATGAGACTGTATTTCGATATTAAATCTGTTAAGATTTTAAATATTACTCGCACAGAATATAGCTGATATGCCTGAGGTGCTTGCCAATTCTTATATTATTATTATGTCCGTTAAACATGCCTACTGCTACAAAATTTTTCATATCCTTTTAAAATTTTGCAGTTATTTATTTAAGCTTATTCCTTAATATAATGTAGAGAACCTCAGCAACATCTCCAAAATATTTCTGGGAATAAAATATTCCCTAAATTCAGGAGGAAATGCAATTGAGATGCTATCAGTTACAGTTGACAAAAACGTAGGCTGCTTACAGTATGTTGGAATGCATTTGTGACGTGAATGAATAAATACTGAGTTATGAGACTGTATTTCTATATTAAATCTGTTAAGATTTTAAATATTCCTCGCACAGAATATAGCTGATATGCCTGAGGTGCTTGCCAATTCTTATATTATTATTATGTCCGTTAAACATGCCTACTGCTATAAAATTTTTCATATCCCTTTAAAATTTTGCAGTTATTTATTTAAGCTTATTCCTTAATATAATGTAGAGAACCTCAGCAACATCTCCAAAATATTTCTGGGAATAAAATATTCCCTAAATTCAGGAGGAAATGCAATTGACATAGTCATGCTTTCAGTTACTGGTGACAAAAAGGTATAAATATTTTTATAAGTATCACTGTGAATTCCTATTTCTTTCAAATTTAAAGAATTGCCACTCATATGTATAAGGAGGAAAATATATCTCTAATTTAGATTAGGTTTGCTTTTTTGACTGAACAGAATGAAGTAAGACTGTTTATAAGCTGGAAGGTTTGTCAGTAGTGGGCCTGCCAGGCTGGTTCCCAACATTCCCGTTTGGTTCCACAAAGTCTGCTTTGTTTTTCATATCTGAAAATCTGTGTCCAGCTATGTTTCCTGAGGCAGTTAGAAACAGCATTCTGACTACTTAAGAAACCCGAAAGAAATGATGCAAAATCTTTTGGTATGTCAAAACAAGAATTCATTCCTAAGGCTTCCTAAACGCAGAGTGAGGATCCTAGCATGACTTTTCCTTCCAGCAGTATAACTACTGCAAGACTTGGAAAATCCCCTTCCATTTCTGCCAGAGATGGGTGATGGAGAGGCTGAGACCAGCAGCTTAAAGTAAATAAAACAGCTGCAGAGCCCTTTCCTCCATAGGTGTGGTACATTAGATAGAATTTATCATCATGCCTTCTAGAAGGCTGCCTTGCCTGTGTGTTGCTGCAAGTGTGCACAGACATGTTTCACAGGTGTCTTTTTATGGATCAGAGCATTTTCTTAGGCAAAAATAATTTTAAAAGAGAAGAAAGAAAATTTTGCTGCCCAATAAAATCCCTAATAAAGTTATTTCTACTGTGGATTGGAGATAATTTTTTTAAAATAAAAGTTTAGTGTCCAATTCACATGTTATGGAAACTACATTTTCCTCATGAATTTGGGCACACAAACTAGGGGTTAAATGAGAAAGGAAACCTTTGCAAAAATCAGCTTGTTAAAGAAATTAAAAATCTGTAGCTTTTCAAGTGTGCATTAATTAGGACAGTTGCCCTAGTTCCTCATTAAACTATAATGAGGAAATTGCATTTGTTTACTACAACAAGGCAACATCTCACCACGACTGCACAAGAGGGTACACAATTAGTAAAAAAGTCATTGCTTCAGTGGATTAGAACCAGCTTCAAAGCTGCTCATAATTTTCTTGAGAGCTTAAGTGGTAATTTAAATCCATATCTGTATCTGCTGTAACTGTCATAATAGGTATAATATATTTATTAGATATATATAATATGCACACTAAAGTAATCTTGAGAGCTTAAGTGGTAATTTAAATCCATATCTGTATCTGCTGTAACTGTCATAATAGGTATAATATATTTATATATATATATATAATATGCACACTAAAGTAGTGTAAGAGCGGCTAAATAGGTACATTTTTCCTAGCATTGCAAGCAACATAGAAGAAAAGTGCTAGAAAAGCTCTTAGAATATTTAACCATGCAGTTTTAAGTCTTTTGATATATAGTCTGGCCTTACTGAGTGCTCCCCAAGCATCTATAGTGATCTATAGCACTTGAGGGACCTTGGTTGCAGGTTCAGATTTTTATTTTTGTCACAAATTCTTCAGAATGTGAAGGTGCATTGCAACGCAGTGACACAGCTAAGCTGCCATGTGATATGGATTTCCTCTTTCCTACTGCTTATTGCCTATGCAAATGAGAGAAATTCATTTATTTAGACTTGCTAAGCTGCATTCCTTCATCCACTGGAATTTGCCTGGAAGCTGTCTTTAACACCAGGAGATTTTCCAGCTCTCCTGCCATTTAATCCATCTGATTTATGGGATTTTTTACATTGGAAACCTCATCACTGTTGATGGCAACACCGGGTCAGCAACTGGTGAGGCCACTGCTGCCTGAGACAAACCCAGGGAGTGTTGAGGGGTGGATAAAAGCATCACAGGATGAAACTCCAGGTGCCGAGGTGAGAAGACAAATGAGTGTAATAAGAGTTTGGAATGAAATTCTGGAGCAAATAATGAATTCCTGGTCAGATGGCAGGAAGAATTTGGGGGGATACGCTGGGCTTAGCTCCACACTCAGAGGATGGGGCCCTCTCTTGTGCTCGCAGCTCTGAACAAATGAGTGTAATAAGAGTTTGGAATGAAATTCTGGAGCAAATAATGAATTCCTGGTCAGATGGTAGGAAGATTTTGGGGAGATAGCTGGGCTTAGCTCCACACTCAGAGGACGGGGCCCTCTCTTGTGCTCGCAGCTCTGAACTCCACAAACAGGAGTCTGCCCACAGAGAAAGCCAACTCCTGCTTAGACAGCTTTACTCCACGGCATTTTTTTTGGAATTCCAGTGCTTTGACCTAGAGATCCACACTTGTGGCTCAGAAATCCCATCCTGACAAGGGGTGCAACAAACGCAGCCTGAACTGAAGGTCGAGGCAGGTGATTCTCCTGTTCCACCCAGCTCTCCTGAGACCCCACCTGGGTGCTGCATGCAGCTCTGTGATCTTCTGGCATGAGAAAAGACATGGATCTGTCAGAGCAGCTCCAGAGAGGGTCACAAAAATTATCAGAGGGTTCTCTGTCCCATGAAGGAAGGCTGAGGGAGTTGTGGTTGTCTGGCCAGGGGAACAGCAGGTTCTGAGGAAACCTACAGCAGCCTTTCAGTACAGAAGGCTTCTTCCCCAGGCCTGTAGGGACAGGAGGAAGGACAATGACTTCAAGCTGAAAGAGGCCACATTTAGATTGCACATAAGTTAGGAATTTTTTGCAAGGAGGCTTGTGGGACACTGAACAAGGCTGTCCCCATCCCCAGAGGATGCCCCATCCCTAGAGTCAGCAGGACGGGGCTTTCAACAGCCTGGGCTATGAAGGGTGACCCTGCCCACAAGCAGGGGTTTGGGGTTTGGGATGAGATAATCTTTAATGGTCCCATCCAACCCAAACCATTCTGAGACTGAAATTTTCTGACAGACACATGTGTAGAAATCTCTTCTGGAAACTAAGTATGGAAGGCTCATGCATGTTAAAATAAAAATTTAATTACCATTGCAGTTTTTAAAGAAGAGAAGTGTAAGGGCCAGGAGATATTTAGCTGTAGCAAATGATCAATAAAACAGCATAATAAAACCATTACCACCCTAAACGTGTCCACCTAAAAACAAAACCTTAAGACCCACATACCATCACTATAAAAGATTCATCTGGTGCTCCAGCAGCTCTTTTCTTTGTATTTCTGGCCAAAAATGATCCCTGAAGCCCTGCTTTGGCCATGGCACAACGCTGCCTTAAAAACCTCTCAGCTGCAGCCTGGGGACGGCGAGGAGGCACAGTGGAATTGCCTTCCCCCAGCCCAGGGCACTCCTCCTTCTCTCCAGGGGATGGGGCCCGCGACGAGCGCGACTTGGCCTTGGCTCGGACCTTGCCTCCCTGTTTCCCGCGGCCGGACATGCTGGAAGCGCTGGCAGGAGCGGCGGGCACGGAGCGGCACCGGCACAATCAGCCTGACGCAAGCGCCGCTCCCCTTTTATCCCTTCCCTGGGCGGGGAGAGCCCGCGGCGATTGGCTGGAGCCCGGCTCTGCCGGAGCAACCAATGAGCGGCCGGATCGTGTCTGGACCAATCGGCGACAAAGACGCGACAGGCACGGGAAGGACCAATCGCATTGCGCGGTTCTGAGCCCTGATATTTGCATACGCGCCGCTATAAATAGCGGGCGCGGCGGCCATTCCGTGTGCTCCGCTTCCTCCGGTGCCAGAGTGCTGCAGCCATGCCCGAGCCCGCCAAGTCCGCGCCCGCGCCCAAGAAGGGCTCCAAGAAAGCCGTCACCAAGACGCAGAAGAAGGGCGACAAGAAGCGCAAGAAGAGCCGCAAGGAGAGCTACTCGATCTACGTGTACAAGGTGCTGAAGCAGGTGCACCCCGACACGGGCATCTCGTCCAAGGCCATGGGCATCATGAACTCCTTCGTCAACGACATCTTCGAGCGCATCGCGGGCGAGGCGTCGCGCCTGGCGCACTACAACAAGCGCTCCACCATCACGTCGCGGGAGATCCAGACGGCCGTGCGCCTGCTGCTGCCCGGCGAGCTGGCCAAGCACGCCGTGTCCGAGGGCACCAAGGCCGTCACCAAGTACACCAGCTCCAAGTAGGGCGTCTCGGACCGTCGCTTTTAACCCAAAGGCTCTTTTAAGAGCCACCCACATACTCCATAAAAGAGCTTTTACACTGTAGTGCCTCGGTCTTCCTGGGTATGGAAATTAGCTAAAAAAATCGTAGGTAGGATTTTAAACAAACATTTAGTCGGCTACTTAATCTTGCAATAGTAGTTACAAAGCCCTTGAATTTTTTTTTTTATATTTAGAGGTAATTCAAATGTACTCACTCTTCTTAAATGTAAACGTCTAAATAGTTTTTCAATAAAATATTTTTTTACAGTAAAGGTGAAACAATACTTTATAAGTTTTTCTATCCAAATTAGAAGTTTCACAGTTGATACAGCAAACATGCTTCGCGAAAATAAAAAAAAAAAAAAAAAAAAACGTTTAATGATTTTTATGAAAAGGCGGTGGGAGACATACCGGGCCCCCTTTACCTTGTGTATTGATGTTTCGGGAATTGTCTTAAGCCGAAACATTTTGCATGAGAAAACAAGGACTACGGGTCTGGGGGAAGGGAGAGCCCCCCCTAGAATGGGGTGGGCGCTTTAGGGGGCCGAGATCCCCCGGGAGTGCGGGTGGGCCGGGAGCCAGCGCGGGCAGCGCTCCGTGCCCCCCTCCCTTCCTCCCTTCCTCCATCCCCTCCCCCTTCCCCTGCAGCGCGGGCTTTTCCGAATTTCCCGGCGGCCCAATGAGCGGCTGCGGCCTCTCCCGGCGCCAATCCCGGGCAGCTCCCGCGCCGCTCCGCCCTTCCCGCCGCCCCGCCCGGCCGCGCTGCGCCGCCAGCCCGCGGAGAGCCGCGCTGGGCACTCCCGCCCGCCGCCCGCCCCAGCGAGCGCCTCCTGCGGAAAGTAGGTCGGTGAAATCACGCAGAAATGGAGAGCTGCCCCGCGCCGGCGAGCGGGAGGGTCACTGCCAGGGAAGCGAGGAGCCGCGCTGACAGCTCCCTGCTGCGGTCACTGAGAGGAGTGGCAGTCGCGTCCGTGCTGCTCGGAATCGCGCTGGTTTAGAGCAACGAGAGGAACCTCCACGCCCCAGAAAGGTACCCGCCCTTAATCAGTCCCTTTAACATATACACCCGCTTGCGGTGCTCAAAAAGAAAGAAAAAAAAAAAAAGAAAAAGAAAAAGCAACCTTTAGAAAGTGTTTTCGCCGGGAATGTAAACTTTTATTTTTCCAAGTCTTAGTGTAAAACCAGGGCCGGAAGTTTAGCGTCCCATCCACTCCACAGACTTACGTCCCACACGGATAGTGGCGAATAGTTGGCTCTGCTGCAGGCACGGAGCTCAGTGACGGAGTGTATCAGCCCTTTTGGGGACAGTAGTGGGTGGCTCTTAAAAGAGCCGTTGGGTTTAAAAGTATTTCCACTTCAACACTTCATTTCTTCGGTGCTGCCTTCTTTGCCTTCGCTGCTTTGGGCTTGGCCGCCTTGGGCTTGGCTGCCTTGGGCTTCACCGCCTTTGCCTTAGCCGGGCTCTTCGCTGCTGCCGCCGCTTTTTTGGGCTTGGCAGCTTTTGTCGCCTTCTTGGGGCTCTTCGCTGCTTTCTTGGCCGCTGCAGCCGCCGGCTTCTTGGCTTTCTTGGGGCTCTTCTTCACCGCCGCCGCCTTCTTGGGCTTCTTGGCGGCGCTGGCGGGTTTCTTCGCCGCCGGCTTCTTGGGCTTGGCTGCAGCTGTTCTCTTCCTGGGGGCTTTTTCCTTCACTTCCCCGGGTTTCTTGCTGAGGCGGAAGGAGCCGGAGGCGCCGGTGCCCTTGGTCTGCACCAGGGTGCCCTTGCTGACGAGGCTCTTGAGCCCCAGCTTGATGCGGCTGTTGTTCTTCTCCACATCGTAGCCGCCGGCGGCCAGCGCCTTCTTGAGCGCGGCGAGCGAGAGCCCCTTGCGCTCCTTGGAGGCGGCCACGGCCTTGGTGATCAGCTCGGTGACGCTGGGCCCCGCGGGCTTGCGGGCCTTGGAGCCGCTCGCCGCCTTCTTCGGCTTCTTGGCGGCGGCCTTGGCGGCCGGGGCCGCGACGGCGGGAGCGGCGGCGGGAGCGGTCTCCGACATCGCTGCAGAGACTTCTTCCTAATCAAAAGAAAGTAATTGGGCTACAGTAACCCCGATGCCTGAATTTATAGCGAAGCGGTGATCTGTGATTGGTGCTTTGCAGAGCCCGCCTAACTGTTAGCCAGGAAGAGCTTTTCCTCCTCCGAGTCTGTGTTTCTTCGGAGTTATAAATTCATATTTTTCGTAAAACGAGTGCCGCAAAATCACCCCAGTTTCCTCGGAGAGTGAAGAGAAGACGGTGGACTTTCATTCGGGCAAGTTTCTTGCTGTTTGGTCCACAGATGGGAGAGAAAAGCTGTTTTAAACCCCGCGTTGTGAAGCCAGAAAGACCCCGGGAACGGCAAACTTTTGTTTTTCCTTCTAAATTAAAATAAAACACGTAGATAAAAAGTCTCCCCCGTAATGCAGGCTTACTCTTTGGGGGGTTTTCTTCAGATTAGGACAGAAACCGAGTGAGCAGCTTAAGTATTTTTGTCGTAAATTGGTTTCAAAGACAAGGAAGTAACACAATTTCATGGCTAAGCTTTGAATATGGATAAAGATTCGGCTCTCTTAACCATATCTTTAACTATTAAGGACACGGTATTTCAACATATTTTCTTGTTTGGGGAAAGGAAGAGACCTTCCGAGGAATATATATACTGTTGAAAAGTGTTTGGAACTTGCCAGGGCGATGCTTTTTGTTGTTGGGGGTTTTTTGTGTTGTTTTGTTTTGTTTTTTTGTGTGGTGCTTTATAAGTAGATAGAAAGATTTTGATATTTTTACAAGTAGTCTGCCTGTAAAATGAAGCTGTTAATGCCTAGTTAATGCCTAGAAATCCCAGATAAATGGGTAGTTTAATGCTTTCTCTGTTACAATAGTGGATGCTATTCTTTATGATTTATAAACATCAGAGGCAGACTTGGAGAGGAAAAAAATCTCTAACAGGTATAGATACACTAATATGAATTATATGCCACTCAAACAATTATGGGGCCAGCTGAAGCATCATTTATCACCCAATAAATTAAATACTGTGGAAATCTGGCCTTCCTGAATATAATGCTTCAGTTTCACTATAACTTACAAATATTTGGACACTGACTGTTGTGGTTTTGTGAAGGTTTTTTGTTTGTTTTGGTTTTGTGTTTTGTTTTGCTTTTTTTTTTCCCCATAGTTTTCATATTCCTCCAATTATTTTCTTTAAAGGAAAAAACTCACTATTGAGGCTTCCATCCCAAGCCTAATAATACTGAAATAATTTTCAGACAATCCTCATAAATCAGAATCAGTTTTAATTATCATAATCCTGCTTAATTATTGAGTTTTATAAAGTGACCATAGAAATTAATTAAAACTTTTAAGGACTGCAATGAATTGTTTGGGCTAATTTTTTTTTAATAAGTAAAAAGACAAAGGGCAGGCCTCAATTGGTTTCTAACTAAAAAGCAGCCAAATTTTTTTCCCCCTTTGTTTTGAAAGAACAAGTTAAGATCAAACTTAATATTTTACCACATTGTACTTTATGAAAAATTTTCATGCAAAATGTCAGTGGGCTATTACAACAAAGGAACATCTTTTCTAGCCTGGATAAATTTGAGATTCAAGATGACATGAGGTGTGTTACAAAGGGCCCTGACATGCATTTTGATACATTAGATGTTGAAGACACAAAGTTATACTTGATAACAAGAAGTTTTAATTTAAATGAGACAGGTTAAAAAGATAATGATACAGTAGACACATCAAAATTACAAATCAAAACAATAAACTGTGGCTCTTCCATATTCTCTTTTATTTCTATCTTTATTTTGTTGTGCTTACATGCAGGTGAAGTAATAAATACTCTGAAGGAAAGGAAAAAAATGTGGAAAAAAATTAGGCCTGACGGTACTCCACGGTAAAAAACAGACTGAAAGGGATATGGAATGGGCTGTGAGATCTGCCATGCCTCTCCTGAACGTGACATTGGTCCCACAAAAACAACTGCACCGAGTCCACAGGAGCCATAGATTTTGCAAGTCGTTTGAGAGGTAAAAAAAAAGTATTTGGTTTGGGAGGATGAGGGCATTGTGGTCCCACAAAAACAACTGCACCGAGTCCACAGGAGCCATAGATTTTGCAAGCTTGGTGTGGCAAGTCGTTTGAGAGGTAAAAAAAAAAGTATTTGGTTTGGTAGGATGAGGGCATTATGCATATTTTCCAGTCTAGATGAACAAAGATAAAGCAGAATGTGACTGTGAGCGGTACAAGAGGGAGCAGGGAAGCGTTGCCATCCATCCGGCTCTGTTTAACGCGATGTGCATTCTTCTGAGAATAAAGGCTGCACGACGCCTAATGTGCTTTAATCCCTGCAGCTTTGACAGTTTGGTGTTAGAGCTCTGTGGCTGCTTTATTACACTTGGAACCGGCCAAGGCCCTGGGAGCGCCGGGGAGGGACAATGGCCGCTCCTACGGGAATGCAGCCGCAGCCCCGGGGCTCCCCTCACGCTCACACCTTGAGCTGCCAGCTTGCTTTGGGCAAACCTGTTCTCACCCATCAGGAGAGGAGAGCTTTCCTTCCCTTCCCCCAGGAACAGACCCGAGGTGAGGGATAAAGACAAGATAGAAAGTGGTGGGAGATGTTAGATCACCCTCCCTGGGGAGCACAGTCCTTAGAACTCCACCTGCAGCCCATGGGGATTGCTGTCCCGGCTCCCTGCTAAGTTTTAAAGGCACGGGAACGTTTCTGGGTGGTTACGGAGTTTCTTTGTTTGGATCCTTCTGTTTTGTTTTTGAAAGCAAAGCATATGAAGCGGATTGTGAAAATTGTCATGTTATGTTTCAATGTCATATTTCAAGGGTGGAATGTAGGACTTCTCTGACTTTTGGTTCTGGGTGCATCCCTGTAAATCCCTCGTGTTCCCTGCTCCCTGTTTGGAGTTGCACTTCTGAAGTCCTTTGCTTTTTCCTAGTAGCCCGAGACATTGGAAGTCTTGGCAGTTGGCCTCCGGCATTGTGTGTCAGCATCCTTTATTGTATCTTTTCTTTAACCATCACACTGGCTCTTATCTGCAGAGAATTATCCCTGGCCTACTTCTGAGGACACAAAATGTTCCTGGTCTCACCATCCATTTCTGGGGAATGCCATTTTTTTTCCCCGATTTTTTTTTTTTTTTTGTGTGTGTGTGTTAATAAAGAGAGGGGATTTAGAAATATGAGTTGGTGTGAGAAGGGGAGGCTTTTTAAGGATTATTCCTGTACTCTGGGCCAAGCAACGATACTTTCTATTTAATTGGGTAAAACAAACTTGTGAATTGCTTTGAGCAATTTTCAGATTTGCGCTGCTGGAAATAGCTGTTGAATGCAACACTCAACCACAATGAAAATTCTCATATTTTAGAGACTGATCATTACAAATAACATTGGCATTGCCTTGGGTGTTTTACTGATAAGAGAAAAAACACAAAACAAAGCAAGAATCTGAGTACATAATTTATCAAAATAGTGGTAGATTAGGGAACAATTTTTTTAACCAGAAAGAGAAATTTTCATTGTTGAACAAAATTACTTGAAAATAAATAAAGTTTTGAGAGTGAACCAGTAATAAAAATTGTTTGCAGTTTCCATGTCAAGAGATGATATTTAAATGCGACCCATTTAATAATTAATAAGTAACAACAAATATTTAAATTAATTAAGCAGCAAACATTTTTCAGTATTCTCCCTGGTTTCCTTTCCAAGCACCCTGTACAATTGTTGTCTCTGTTTATCTCTTACCTAGGAACTCAAACAATTTTTTTTCCCTTTTTAAATGTGCACCCAAAACACGGCCTCATTCCCTTGCACCACCACATTCATGCCCAGATTTCCTTGCTCAGCTGTGCAGGTGCTAGTGCAGGTTACAGAGGAACCTACAAAATGACAAAGTATTTTCTAATGCAGGGATCTTCCAAACAGAAATATTTCATATATAATGTAAGAATTCCTAAGACTGTAGAGAAAAAACTTTTCTTCTTGTCAAGAGAGAAGCTTTTCAAGGAGGAAAAACATTAGACAAATAAAGGCAAATAAGACATCCAGACTGCGGGAGGAGAGCAATCTATATAAGATGATTAGACAAATTTAGCTGAAAACCTACACTCACTTAATTAAAATTACTATAGTTAGGACAGTGAAGATTCAGAGAAATTGACAACTTTTAACTGAAGCATGCTGTCTTCTTAATAAATAGTAATTTAGCAGTTGCTCAAGTAATCACTCTCAATATTAGTAATAAAAACACCATAACAAGGTCAAAAGACATCAGTCAGGTTTCTGTCATGCTGAAAATATATTGACAATACTGATTCAGCAACTGCCAAGTTTATATGAAGGGAAGATTAAGATTCAAGGTGTCACAGAGTTTCAGTAGTAAAGAAGCCTACATCCTTTTAGTTACACTTCATCTAGGCTAACGAAAGTTTATGGAGAGTTATTTCAGCATTAGGACAATTACATCTACAAAATGTATCTCATTTTTTAATCTAACACCTAATGCAGTAGCTCCTGGCCATGCTCAAAGAAGGATCAGCTGGAGCAGGGGGACACTAAATCCTCTATGGGGAGCATACTCCAAGAAATTATTTCTTACATTTAAATAGAACTTCCTGTGTTTTACTTTGTGCCCATTGCCTCCTTCCCTGGGCAGTACTGAGAAGACTGGATCTTTGTCCTCTATTCCCCCCACAGGATATCTGAACATTAGTAAGGCACTCCTCACATGAGAGATGCTCCAGTCCCTTGGTCACCTTTGTGGCCCTTCACTGGTCCCACTCCAGCTCTGTTCGTGTCTCTGAGGCACTGGGAAGGCCAGCACTGGACACAGCACTCTGCTTTCTCTCACCAGTGCTGAGTGAAACAATTATTTCCCTCGATACCATTTTGCACATTGTCCTTCTTTGGGTTAATTTGTGAAGCCCATGTATAGAGTAACCCTGAACGACACTCCCACGACTTTGTAAATTTTGGCAGTTCAATAGAGACAGCTTCAAAAACCACTTCAACCTCTCACATCGTCCTTAGTTTCAAGGCTTGTCAAGATGAGTTTGAGCAACCCCAGTTTGGCTCGGTGCTCATGCTGTATGTGACTGAAGGATTTGTTAAGGTTAGTTAGAGTCCCAGCAAAACTTCAATTCCTGCAGTCTGGAATGATCAAAAGGTGACTGACTGATCCAAGAAGTTTCTCTTCTGCCATAACTGCTAAATGTTTTCCAGCCAGCAAAAAAGGGCTGTGCATTTTAATGAATGATCCCCCCCAAATCTTCTCTTCTCCCCCATATAATGAGAGCCTAAAACATCAAAATATTCCTCCTAGCTTCTGAAAGCCTTTGGATCAGAGATCCTCTTCTAAACAAAGTTCACTTCTCTCCATCCACCCATCCATGGGACTGGGAGTTATTGCTAGCAGTAGTAGTAGTAGTGTTGGTAAGCTTAGGAACCTCAGTAATGAGCAGGATTCTGTTACCTTGTTCCACAGACCAACTAACTTTGTATTGATTTCTGAAGAAAGCTGAAGAAAAAGAAGAAGAAGGTAAGTGCAGAAAGATGAAGAAACATAGGAATCTACATGCAAAAATATGGAAATGAAACACTACCTGCAACCTTTACAGAGTGCCTGGAAAGAACTGGAATGTGGTATTTGAAACTATGTGACATGCTCTGTCCTCCCAGGGGTGCACAACAGAATAAATTTTAATTTTTTCCTTTTTTTTGTGATGGATATTGTAAATACTGATTTAGTCAGAAATGCAAATTGAAATTATGCCATCCATATAGAATAACTTTGTCCTACCCCTTCAGGGAGACCCAGGACGTACATGCAGTTGGATGCCATTTCCTAAGATATCAAAAGTAATTCCAGCCCTTTGTTCTGAGTGGAGGGAAGTTGGATGCTGAAAATTTTCCTGGGACAATATGCTGCAGGCCCAGCTATGCACCCAGACTGTGCAGCCTCTCTTACTCTTTTAGTTTCTGAGCAGTATGGCCAAGACCTAAGCACAAAATCATTTTGGGCTACAGATTAGTGCATTTCTTGGGTTACAGACTCAGCACACACTGAGGAAGGGATAACTCATTGATGTTGAGTTGCAGTAACTACAAGGTCAAACAGTATCTAATTTTTCTTCATTTTATATGAATAAAAATTAGAATTTACAGTACTCAAAACAGATATAAAGGAAGAAATGAAACCCATATTTAATAGGCTTTTTCCAAAATTTACTTTAGGAAGAGCCTCAGTACAGGGTGCAATGTTTCTCTAGAACTTGCTGATACACTACAGATTTTCTCTCAGTTTTATTTTGTTTAATTTTAGGAAAGTATTATAAATGAAAGTAATAATCAGGAAACACCAACATTTCCAGGGTAGAAATTTATATTTAAATGTTTATATTTGTCAACTATGAAATTAAAACACAGTCTCAAACAGCCTAGGACTGCAGGGAGCAGTCCTAGGCCTGGTATAGTTTTATTTATGATTTGAATTATAGTCTACAGAGCTTGCATATAGATACTGTGAGTATCAACTAGAAAAAAATTAAAATGTTTGAGGACATTTTATGTATTGAAAAATGCTGGATAAGAGACACTGCCTTCAAATATGTGTTAGATTCTTCACCTGGAATAAACTGTATCAGCTTTACAAGTATTAGGAAATATTGCAAAAGTGCTACAGTCAGCAGGAGCTGACGAGCACCTCAGTAGATCTGGATCTTCAGATGGTAGTTCTGTGTTGATAATGAATCAAACCACTACGTTGGCAGAAAAAGATCACAGTGACTGCTTCCCTGAGACAGCTGGAGAAGATCTTTGCAGACAGGAATGGTCTAATAGGAGAAAACTCCTATTTGGAGTTTTAGCCTTTTTTTTAGTTCCAAATTTCAGGTAGTGAGAAGTGAGCGTAAGTCAATACACAGAAGGGAGAAATAGTGATTTTCAGATGTCTAAAAATTCTTCCCTGATGAAAAGGCAAGTGTTATTGAAGTACCCTGACTGAAAGAGAATGCTGCAAAACTAAAGTTTCTCCTTAAACATTTAAAACATTATGAGCAAGGAAGCCATTTTTCCTTAATATACATTTTTGAAAGTAAAGGAACCGATGATCTTTGCAGCAAGTTAGCAGTAAGGAAATAACTTCTAATATGGAGTGGAAAATGTTACAGGGAATGTCAGCACTCTCCAAGAAGCAGAGTGATTACATCTCAGAAATAAAATGGGTTCTGTTGTCTTGATAGTGGATGGAGTGCAACAAAAATTGCTCATGTCTAGGTATAGGTCATTATCACTGAACTGTTGATTAAAGATTATCTGTGTGGAAAAAGGAGGAAACTTGTATGCAATATACTTGACATTTCAATATGTTTTTGGAACCATCTCCCAAGTGTTCTTGTTTGGGTTCAGAGCAACAACAGGCGGGATCAGCAGGCTCTTAGATATTTGAAAATTGTCTGTAGCACAGGGCCAAGGGGCTGTAGTCAACAACTTAGTGTTTGCAAACAACCAGTTATCAAAACAGTGCTCCAGGGCTGGTTTTATTTAGTGTTTTCTGGAACAACCTGGGTGCTGAGGCAGAGTGTGCACTTAGCTAGTGTGGCAAGCACAAAGTGAAGATGGCTAGACGGGGTCAAAATAAATACTTTCAGACAAAAGAGATGTTAATAAACTTGAGGCATGGGCTGACAGAAATCTTGTGCAGTTTGTTGAAGAGAAGTGCCAAGTTGTGCACATGAAGGCACTTGCATGCTACTGCCTCAGCACAGCCCAGGGATGGCTGGTCTGACCTGGGCAGGACCTGGACATTGTGGGGAATTCCATAACTGCTCTATCCTTAAGGATGAGCTGCTTTGTCCAGAGCATGACCACGAATAAATCCCTGTAAGTGCCTGGGGTTTTCAACTGGAATTTTTCTGTTTTCCAACCAATTATTGCTGTAACAAAAACAGAGCACAGCAGCAGTGTCTGGAGTCACTAACCAAAGGCACATTGCCATTTTTCAGAGTTGGTTTCCTGCAGAAACGCATAGCCCAAGACAATATTCAATAAATTCCTACAAGGATGCTCACATTAGATTTGCACTTGGAAAACCATGCCCCAGAGAGAGCATTTGGACAAGGCAGCACTTCAGCTGCTTTTAAGTGCTTGCAGCCCTGTGAGGGTTGGCAGAGTTCAGCTGAAAAACGTGCAGCCCAGCCCAGCTCTGCACGAGCCCAGGCAACAAGAGGGGCTCAGCTACTCATTCTCAGCTGTGCAAAAAGTGTGGTGCTTACAATTCTTCCTGGAATCATCTTTCTAGCTTAACCAAGGGACTGTGCATCGTGAGACCTGTGCTGCTTCAGTCAAAACGCCAGTTTAGGAAGAAGAGAAAGGATTGAGAGAAGCAAAGCTCCTGAGCATCCGTGCGAGCTGGGGCTGCTGAGTCGCTGGTTTGCTGCTTACTGTGTCTCTGCCAGAATGCAGGAGTAGATTTGCATGGGTGCTGCTGGGCTCAGAGCTCCAAGGCCCCCCTGGAGCACTTGTTAGATAGAGCACTCTGGTGCTTTCCTCAGAGAAGCCAGGAATGCTGTGGCCATGGCCAGAATTTGCTCAATGTTGTTGTCCTTGCCCCCCCGTACAGGTTATTGTTCCTTCTCTCCCATACCCTGTAAAAGCTTCATGTGAAAAACTGGGTATTTCATTAACTTCCCAACACCCCAAACCTCATCTAGGAGTTCCTGCAGCCTTTTTTCCTGGACCTATTAAGCTGTACCAGCTGTTCCAGCTGTTCAGTGAGCCTGCAAGGCCTCAGCTCGTGCATGGAGTGATGGGGGTGAGGCCCGTGCAGAGACTCAGACAGCATGCCCACAAGACAATTTTGGGAAGATTTTGCCTCTGTGTGGATCATCTGATCTGTAAGCCACTCTGTGTGAATGGCAAACTGCATCTCAAAGGTCAGCCTAAGGTGCTGGGCCATGACAGAGGTCTTTTCTTGATTTATCAATCCTTGTGTATTTTCTGAATTTGGCAGCAAGAAGGAAGTTGGAAAGAGCCCAAACCAGGGCTAAAGCCCAAACTCTTATCTCTGACCAGCTGCAGTGGTTAAATAAAAAGATGAGAATGGGTCTCTCCACCTCTGACTGACTGAATTAGCAGGGAAAGGCAGAGAAAATACTAAATTAGTTATCAGTGTAGCAGTCACTAAACAAAATTTGTGGCATTTGCTACTTTTGCTTGGACAGCATAAAGCATTTCTGCATTTATTCTGCTGCCAGAAGATTCCATCCAAATGGTAAATCCACACATGCAAATATTGACTTTTGTGCCTCAGTCTCAAAATCAGAGCTTTCTGTGCTTAAAAAATTTCTTACCAAAGTGACGTGGGCTGCTCTATTTTAGTAAGCACAGCTTTCTAGCACGGCTGAACTGAAGGTGTGCTGTGTGGGCACGGGGATGCAGAGAACAAAGACCACTGGGGCAGATTCAGTAGCTCAAGGACTGCCAGAGAAGTGAGATCTTGTGCAGTTTACAGCCCTTTGTGGAGGCAGGTCCTGGCTGATCCCATCTCCATGCTCTAGCAGTTGAGTACTCTCCATCCAGGTTCTTTAAGATATTACATGAGGAGGCTTTGATGTTTAATTTTAAATTTTCCTAATGAGCATATTTAGTGTTAGATTGTATTTTTAATTAGCAGAAGGATACATTACTGAAATTGCAGCCAAGCATAACAAAGCATTTCCAAAGCACAGTTGAATCACAGTAGAAACGAAATTCTCATTACAGGTCTCTATATGCCCAATATCAATGCTGCCCCCTGCCCAGTCCCTGGGGGGAATAGGTTGGTTGAAATCATCTCGAGTGTGTTGCTATCTCCAAACTCTTCTATTTGTTCTCCAGTTTTTGCCAGTTGCTGATTCATGTGTACACGGCCCGTCCTCCCCAGCCCTCATTTTCATCTGCCTTGCTCAGGAAGAAGTCAGTTTTTGTTGATCATCTGAGGAAATCTGATGATTCACTGGTGCAGCTCTCTTGTGTAAAACCATGGTAACCCCTCCGTCTCCCTGATGTTGAAATAAGCACAGATTTCTTCCCAGTGCCTCACTCCTCCAGCTCGTGGGGGTTCTGCCTTTCTCCTCTGAGCTCTCTCGTGGCAACAGGCTGGTCCAGCAGAAGTGCCCAGGTTTGCAGTGCAAGGGAAGGATTTATTTATTCCCTCCAGATGGGACCTGTGTTTCCAGCATGGCAGACGACAGGGGCATGAAGGCAGTGCAAAGCAGGATCTGCACAGCCTGGCTCGTTCAGGGGGCTTGGTGCCTTTCCATTCCTCCTTGGAGAGTGACACAGAACATTTCAAAGGGGGAAGGAGGCACCAGCTGGCAGTGGGTGGAAAATAAGGAATACAAAAAAATTATACAATACTTACCCTAAATGCAAAACTATTAGTTTGAAAGTACAAACATATTTCCAGAATTTTATTCATATATATTCTTAAAATATAATGTCTGGCAATATTTTTCTTGACTAATGTTGACCTAAATTCAAAGTGACATGCAATTAATTATTTTTTTAAACTTTAACACTATGAAAGAGTACATAGAAATTACATTTTCCTTCAATACATAAAAGCACAAGAGAAGAACAACATCATTTTGAGATCAGATTTTCAGCTGAACCAGCTCAGTATGTTTTTACATGATGACATTTGGAACATCCTAAGACCACTCCTGACTTTCACAGAAGATAATTCAGAATATCAGTATTGATATACATACACACACACATAAACACACACACACACACAAAAAGATAGACATTTGGAACATCCTAAGACCACTCCTGACTTTCACAGAAGATAATTCAGAATATCAGTATTGATATACATACACACACACATAAACACACACACAAAAAAAGATTAAATAGAAAAGCCTAATCTCTAGTAAAAAGCAGAGTAATTTCTTTATTAATCAAGGAGCAGAAATTTCAGTCTATAGTTATAGTAAAAGTCATTTTGCAAAAAAATTAAAGCCCAAATATCACCGCACTGCAGTAACTCAAAATGAGCAAAATTAACAGAAGTCACAAACTAATATAACTTTAATAATACGAAAAAGGTTCTATTTCACCTTTGGGTTAATATGTGATTACAGACAAAACGTTGCTGATATAAAATTGGAATAGTTAAAAATGGGAGGTAAAGATCAAAATAAAGAAATGAATAAAATTAAATATTGGAAACTTGAAAAAATTATTTAAAGCTGTTAAGCGATCACAGATCATTACAAATCCTGAAGCAACATTTATAGCACTTTGAATAAAAATTAACCTGAAATATTAATGATCAACAGCATGAAAATAATGAAAATTTGAAGTAATTCACACCAACCCCTGCCAGTGCAAATAGATATAATACGTGCATATATGCAAATGGGTTATACAAATCTGGGGGGGAAGCTTTCCAACTGTATGAACACGCACATAGCCGGAATTCTTTTCCTGGAGGAGGTTTGTTCTTTGCTGTACTTGCCAGACACTGCAGCCCCCCAAACAGCCAACAGCGAGCGGTGTTCCGTCATCGGTGACGCAACAGGGAAATGGCGGGACCCCCCCCCCGCCTCTGTGAAGTTTTCAACCAGGTCGGACCGAACCCCATAAAAACCGCGGCGCGGGCGGCGCTCCATCAGACCAGCAGTGTCGGCAGTCCTGGTGGCAGGGGCAGCAGCAGAAGTTCCATAATGTCTGGCAGGGGCAAGGGCGGCAAGGGGCTCGGCAAGGGCGGCGCCAAGCGGCACCGCAAGGTGCTGCGCGACAACATCCAGGGCATCACCAAGCCGGCCATCCGCCGCCTGGCGCGGCGCGGCGGCGTCAAGCGCATCTCGGGGCTCATCTACGAGGAGACGCGCGGCGTGCTCAAGGTCTTCCTGGAGAACGTCATCCGCGACGCCGTCACCTACACGGAGCACGCCAAGAGGAAGACGGTCACGGCCATGGACGTGGTCTACGCCCTCAAGCGCCAGGGCCGCACTCTCTACGGCTTCGGCGGCTAAAGTCTCCCCTGCCTGCAGCACCACCGCCACAAAATCACAAAGGCTCTTTTAAGTTTTCCCTGCCCCTTTTCTTTCCCCCCACCCCCAACTTGATACATTCTGTAGAACAGCCTATTTGGAATAGTCCAGGTTTGCTTTGAAGCATAGTGGAAGGTATAGCCTGAGTTAGCATTGGAAGAAAAACATCAAGTTTCAAACAGCTTTTTATTAACTGGAGGCAGTGGGGGTGAGTGGCTGGGTTGGTTTAATGTGTTAAGACTGAGGTCAGGCTGCAGAAGTGGCCAATGAGTGCCTGGAAAGGCAAAGAGAATCCCGTGCTTGGTTGTTTCTGACAAGTCTCCTCTCTTCTGTTCTCCCAACACACGGAGAGCACAGGCACAGAGAGTTTTGTGGCTCCTCTTTGGGACCACATCAGCTGAGGAGAAGAAAGCGGCTGTCGAGGCTTGGCAGATTTAGCCAACAAGAGACCCGTGGGAAATAGGTTTATGCAGTTTTGAGAGTTAAAGACAAGTGGTTTGTATCTGATGACAAGAAAACTGAGTCAATAGAGGAACATGCATGGGGAGATCAAAGGCCAACACTCAGCAGAATTCAGTTGATTCAATAAAACTTTGTAGTCAGGAAGTTACAGCTGACCTTTAGTTCAATTTCTGGTTGTGCCAGGTCTTACACTGTCACTGTTTTAGTATTTTAGAGAGGTCAACTTTTCTACAAATTCACAAATAAAGAACTGAGATTTCTATTGATTTTGTTTCTTTGCTCTCACATTTTTTCCTCTGTCCTTGACAATGGACTCCAGCCTCTCCAAAACCCTTCTGTAAATGTCACCAGCCAAATGGTTTTGAAATTAAAATTCAAATATTAGAGTACAGCATGTGGGGATCCCTGCAAGAGGATTCATAAGGTATTTTTCTGAAACAATACACACAAGGTGAACATGTTATATACAAGAAATACTCATAGCATAGTGATGGAGGTATGAAAATGAATATAAACACATCTATGTAAATGTTACATACCTGTATACACACCTTCATATTCTCTTCTTCCATTCATAAATTTCAGATCCATCCATTTCTCACCCCCCTCTGCCTCAGCACCATCTGGCATGTTTTCCTGCAGTTCCAATATTATATGGTGTATTAAATAATAGAAAATATTTCACAGCTGGTACTAGATGATCACTCTAAGTCTCTTTTAGTTGAAATGGTTCTATTATCTTTTATTCTTTTCTTTGTCCATCACCACTAGCAGAGTGGGGTGAGAATTGATACTTGGCAGTGCTCCTGCTGGAAAAGTACAGAGACTGTGCCTAAGTGTAATTTAAAAGGAGCTCCATTATTATAATATTAAAATTTACAATATGTCTGGTTCTCTCTCTGACTTT